>NC_053392.1:140584056-140884056 GCF_905171765.1 Bufo bufo | reverse complement strand
ACTGGGGGTCTGTAGAGAGCTTTATTACCACTGGGGGAACAATAGGGGGTCTTATTTCTACTAGGGGGGTCTGTAGAGAGCTTTATTACCACTGGAGGAAAAATAGGGGGTCTTATTTTTACTGGGGGTCTGTTGAGAGCTTTATCACCACTAGGGGCACAATAGGGGGGACTTATTTCTACTGGGGGCTCTGTGAGGCCATTATTAACACTGAGGGCTCTTCTACTAATGGAGACACTCTTGTGGAGCATTATCACTGTTGAGGGCACTGTGGGGGGCAGTATTATTAATGAGGGCATTCTATTACTATTGGTGGGACTTTGAGGAGCACTATTACTATGGGGGGCACTAATATTTAATCAGGATAGTATTTGGGGTATGTGGGGCACAGCGAGTAGCAGGATAACACTGTGGGACTCTAGGTTGGGGGATGATAAAAAAGTGAGGAAGCTAAGATGTCTGTGTGTCACCCTCTGCAGAGATGAGGCATGGGTGAGAGAAATGTCTGGACCGAATGGAGAAGATGATGAGAAGATCTACTTTAAAGGAGACGTCACCTGGAGGCACTGGATGTGAGAATTATGTGCTGTTGGATAGTCCTGTATGTTTGATAGTGTCTATGCAGCAAGTAAATCAAGTAAAAAGTCTTTAGTGCTAGTGGGGGTGGGGTGGGGGGGGCATTTACTGGGGACACATGCATTGGGGCTTGGGCCCCGAATCTTTTGAGACCCTAGCAATGCCCCTGGTGGATGGGATGAAAGCTGCTGCACATGTGTGCCTATGTGTGTTCCCATGGTCCTGGCCACCAGAGAGGCTGGTGCTTTTTCCAATAGTGTATAAGCACCACTGGATTGCAGGGTGGTTGTAACCATAGAAACGAGCAGTGTATAATGTGATGGAAAAATGAGTGAAGCCAGCAAAGAGGCAATATGGACAATCACAATACATTAGTACTGTAAATGCCTTGAATTCACGTTCTCTACAAGATAAATGCCATTTGCTGAAGTGAGGCAACCCCTTTAAGCAATATTCTTACCAGTAAGATAAGAATTGAGCTATAATGAGTATTTACAAGGTCAGAGATAAGGAGCTGTCAGCTGAGCTGCCTGACAGAAGAGATCCTGCTACTAGAGAAACTCAAGGCTGCACAAAGACAATGGTTCAACATTTTAATAAAGACCCGTTGAAAAAAAAAGATTTTTAACTCAAAATAAGTACAATGCAATAATTAAATAATGCCCCCAAAGGAATTCATAGCCTTTAAATATGTGCTATGTCTGTTCATAATTATATACAGTGGGGGAAATAATTATTTGACCCCTCACTGATTTTGTAAGTTTGTCCAATGACAAAGAAATGAAAAGTCTCAGAACAGTATCATTTCAATGGTAGGTTTATTGTAACAGTGGCAGATAGCACATCAAAAGGAAAATCGAAAAAATAACTTTAAATAAAAGATAGCAACTGATTTGCATTTCATTGAGTGAAATAAGTATTTGAACCCTCTAACAAAAAAAGATTTAATACTTGGTGGAAAAACCCTTGTTTGCAAGCACAGAGGTCAAACGTTTCTTGTAATTGATGACCAAGTTTGCGCACATTTTAGGAGGAATGTTGGTCCACTCCTCTTTGCAGATCATCTCTAAATCCCTAAGGTTTCGAGGCTGTCTCTGTGCAACTCTGAGCTTGAGCTCCCTCCATAGGTTTTCGATTGGATTAAGGTCCGGAGACTGACTAGGCCACTCCATGACCTTAATGTGCTTCTTCTTGAGCCACTCCTTTGTTGCCTTTGCTGTATGTTTTGGGTCATTGTCGTGCTGGAACACCCATCCACGACCCATTTTCAGTTTCCTGGCAGAGGGAAGGAGGTTGTCGCTCAGGATTTCACGATACATGGCTCCGTCCATTTTCCCGTTTATGCGAATAAGTTGTCCTGTGCCCTTAGCAGAAAAACACCCCCAAAGCAAAATGTTTCCACCCCCATGCTTGACGGTGGGGACGGTGTTTTGGGGGTCATAGGCAGCATTTTTCTTCCTCCAAACACAGCGAGTTGAGTTAATGCCAAAGAGCTCTATTTTGGTCTCATCAGACCACAGCACCTTCTCCCAGTCACTCTCTGAATCATTCAGGTGTTCATTGGCAAACTTCAGACGGGCCTGCACATGTGCCTTCCTGAGCAGGGGGACCTTGCGAGCCCTGCAGGATTTTAATCCATTGCGGTGTAATGTGTTTCCAATGGTTTTCTTGGTGACTGTGGTCCCTGCTAATTTGAGGTCATTAACTAACTCCTCCCGTGTAGTTCTAGGATGCTTTTTCACCTTTCTCAGAACCATTGACACCCCACGAGGTGAGATCTTGCGTGGAGCCCCAGAGCGAGGTCGATTGATGGTCATTTTGTGCTCCTTCCATTTTCGAACAATCGCACCAACAGTTGTCACCTTCTCTCCCAGCTTCTTGCTAATGGTTTTGTAGCCCATTCCAGCCTTGTGCAGGTCTACAATTTTGTCTCTGACATCCTTGGACAGCTCTTTGGTCTTTCCCATGTTGGAGAGTTTGGAGTCTGCTTGATTGATTGATTCTGTGGACAGGTGTCTTTTATACAGGTGACTAGTTAAGACAGGTGTCCTTAATGAGGGTGACTAATTGAGTAGAAGTGTCTAACCACTCTGTGGGAGCCAGAACTCTTAATGGTTGGTAGGGGTTCAAATACTTATTTCACTCAATGAAATGCAAATCAGTTGCTATCTTTTATTTAAAGTTATTTTTTCGATTTTCCTTTTGATGTGCTATCTGCCACTGTTACAATAAACCTACCATTGAAATGATACTGTTCTGAGACTTTTCATTTCTTTGTCATTGGACAAACTTACAAAATCAGTGAGGGGTCAAATAATTATTTCCCCCACTGTATATAATATACCTGGTCACAAGATTTATACATGTGTAATATAGCTAAACTTACCTGTATACTGTGTATGTGTTAAAGCCTGGTTCTACATTTTATATGTGTACTATACCAAGTCCTAACTTTATATGCTTATAATATTATCATACAACTTTATTTTTGAAAATATACCTGCTTATACTCTTATACTGTATATGTGTAATATATCTGGATTTACCTTTATATGTGGGTAAAAGTACTACTCATGCTCTTATGTATGTGTACAGTAGTAGGCTTGGTTGTGTCTTTATACAGTATATGTGAAATATACCTGGTCGTACCCTGTTTATGGTTCTACATTTTACATATGTTATTTAACTAGTTTTATATTTATATATTTCTAATATACTTGATTATACCTTTACATATATGTAATATAACTGTTCATTGTGTATTATGTATTTATTAAATTTTTAATTTATTTTTAGTATTAATGTACTGTATATATTTTTTTAGATGTTTGCATGCATAGTATGGCTTCTTGCAGCTTTATATATGTGTAACATGCCTGGCCGTACTTTTATGTACAGTTGCAAGAAAAAGTATGTGAACCCTTTGGAATGATATGGATTTCTGCACAAATTGGTCATAAAATGTGATCTGATCTTCATCTAAGTCACAACAATAGACAATCAGAGTCTGCTTAAACTAATAACACACAAAGAATTAAATGTTACCATGTTTTTATTGAACACACCACGTAAACATTCACAGTGCAGGTGGAAAAAGTATGTGAACCCTTGGATTTAATAACTGGTTGAACTTCCTTTGGCAGCAATAACTTCAACCAAACGTTTCCTGTAGTTGCAGATCAGACGTGCACAACGGAAGACGTGCATCCATCTTGGATGGATTTTTTGCGACTGTCATGTCGCAGTCGCAGCATGTTGCATGTCGCAGTGCGACACCATAGCCTATCATTATAAAAATTGTTGAGACAAAATGTCGCGCAAAACATGTCGTCGTGTAGCCCTAGCATTAAAGGGGCAGGGTGCTGTGAAGGTCACTGTTAAAGGGGCGGGCACTGTTGAGGTCACTGTTAAAGAGGCGGGCTCTGTGGAGGTCACTGTTAAAGGAGCGGGCGCAGAGGAGGTCACTATTAAAGGGGCAGGGAGCTGTGGAAGTCATTGTTAAATGGGCGGGCACTTTGGGGGTCACTGTTAAAGGGGCGGGCGCTGTGGAGATCACTGTTAAAGAGGTGGGCACTGCAGAGGTCACTGTTAAAGGCGCAGAGCGCTGGGTTGATTACTGTTAAAAGGGTGGGCACTGTGGAGGTCCCTGTTAAAGGGATGGGCACAGTGGAGGTAACTGTTAAAGGGGCAGGCACTGTGGAAGTCACTGTTAAAGAGGCGTTCACTGTGGATGTTACTGTTAAGGGGGAAGGCCGCTGTGGAGGTCACTGTTAACGGGGCAGGGGCCACTATTAAAAGGGCAACTGCTGTGAAGGTCACTGTTAAGGCAGCGCGGTACTGTGAGGTCACTGTTAAGGCAGCGGGGTACTGTGGAGGTCACTGTTAAGGGGGCGGGCCACTGAGGAGGTCACTGTCAAGGGAGTAGGGTGCTGTGAAATTCACTGTTAAAGGGGCCAGCTGCTGTGAAGGTCAAAGTTAAGGGGATGGGCTGCTGTGGATGTCCAATTTTAGTGTATACCTCCACATACTGTATGTGTAACATACAGTACCTGGTTATAGATTTAAGTATTTTTATGCCTAGCAGTACCTGTATGTGCACAAATGTGCAAAAGTTTTAGGCAAGTATGGAATAAATGCTGCAAAATAAGTGTTAATAGTATTATTTTTTTTTTAGCAATTAAATAAATGTAAAGTGAATGAAGAAAAGAGAAATTTAAATCAAATAAATCTGACCGCCCTTTGACTTTGACAGCACTGGTTCTTCTAGGTACACTTGCACACAGTTTTTGAAGGCACTCAGCAGTGAGATTGTTCCAAACATCTTGGAGAGCTAACCACAGATCTTCAGTGGATGTAGGCTTGCTTGAATCCTTATGTATTTTCATGTAATTCCAGACAGACTTGATTATGTTGGGATCAGGGCTCTGTGGGAGCTATATCATCAGTTCCAGGACTCCTTGTTCTTCTATACATTGAAGATATTTCTTAATTACATTGGTTACATGTTTGTGGTCGTTGTCCTTATTTATAGAAAAAAATTGACCCTTATTGGCCCAGAATTTATTTTGGATATGAACACACATCAATGGCTAATAGCTATACCAATTCTGTTTCAGGCCCAAATTATTTCTATTTCCTTTAAAATAAAAAATAACCTTTATTATATATTTTTAAAATAAACAAAGAGTGAATTTATGTCTCTCGTATGGCGTATTTTATATTCATCTGTGTTATTTTGGTTATATTAAAAGCCCAAGAAAACTATTAGTGTTTTGTTTTTCTCAAATCTTTTCCATATAATGGTGGTACTGATAGATGCGACTGCTGCGACCCCTATAGTTACGCCAGTGGTATGATGGATAAGTATCTGCCTGTATTTATCAGCATCGAGGACACCATTTATCCTGACCAGGTTAAGGACTGTAGACAGAGTAGTCGGCTGAGGAAACTTAGTTTTAGCAGATGAAAAACATACTGTATCATGCTTACTTCACTTCAAAATCAGAAAATGTCTAGCAGTGCCATCAGCTCAAGACTGACAGAAACCAGTGGGGCCCAGGTACACCCTACTGTAGTATAAATATGGACAGAAATGGACTTCATAGACAAACTGTGACCAAAAAAACATACCTTCCATATGGAAAAAGGGACAGTTGACTCAACTATGCTCAAAAACATAGGAGTGGGACTATGCATTTGGATCAAAACATATAAGTGCCTAATGTACAGTTTACAAATGATGCTGAGAACCAATAGATCTATGCATGACATGCAAATGTGTAATCCATATATTTTTCTCCACAAACTGTTACATTTTACATATATGCAGCTTCCATTGAAATCCTGCTTGAGGAAATATGATTGAGGAATTAAAAGGACATATTACAAGTTTCCTGTAACTTCCTCGCTTCACAGTATATATCTTACACATATCCAGCATACATAGGGGCCTATAGGTATCTAGAGTTTCTACACTTTTCTTAATATGCTTGAAAAGGGTGCCGACATGGCAGTAAGGGGTAGGGTCTATCATGAAAGGGGTGGGGCCTATTATGCACCATTAAGCACCAAAATTGAGCCAACTCATAGTCTGAGAAAAGTTTTTATCCCTGCACCAGATTAACCATTCATCCTGAACAACTAATATATCTGGTGAAGGTCTACACAGCCTGTGTAAGCTTACACCATCTTTAGGATTAGTTAATTTAAGTCACTGTCTTTAACCCACAGTATTGCACTTATTACTCAGTACCATGCTGGTTTCTCATAGTGACTTAAGTTTTCGGACTGTCTACAGTTCCATGCATGGGGGAGCAATAACATCATTGCATTATGTCAGCCTTCTTGAAAAGACAGAAGCTGGTTTTTCAAATCCTGTTTGGGTAGGTGATGGAGACTTATAATATCTTCATGAGATTTGAGAACCGGGGACATGCATTCCCTATGATCTGGTCCTAAATAATACATTTTTTGGAATCTGTGTGATAGTGATCCTAAATAGTTCTATCCTACATATTTGCCCTGGTTAGAAAAACTCTTGGTTTTGGTTATAAATGCATGCAAAACATTACACTAAACCTTTACGGTGTGAACAAGGCAAAGAGTCAACACACAACCTCATAAACATCCCATGGATCTACAGTACAGACCAAAAGTTTGGACACACCTTCTCATTCAAAGAATTTTCTTTATTTTCATGACTATGAAAATTGTAGATTCACACTGAAGGCATAAAACTATGGCATCCACACATGTGGAATTATATACATAACAAACAAGTGTGAAACAACTGAAAATATGTCATATTCTAGGTTCTTCAAAGTAGCCACCTTTTGCTTTGATTACTGCTTTGCACACTCTTGGCATTCTCTTGATGAGCTTCAAGAGGTAGTCCCCTGAAATGGTTTTCACTTCACAGGTGTGCCCTGTCAGGTTTAATAAGTGGGATTTCTTGCCTTATAAATGGGGTTGGGACCATCAGTTGCGTTGAGGAGAAGTCAGGTGGATACACAGCTGATAGTCCTACTGAATAGACTGTTAGAATTTGTATTATGGCAAGAAAAAAGCAGCTAAGTAAAGAAAAACGAGTGGCCATCATTACTTTAAGAAATGAAGGTCAGTCAGTCAGCCAAAAAATTGGGAAAACGTTGAAAGTAAGGGCTATTTGACCATGAAGGAGAGTGATGGGATGCTGCGCCAGATGACCTGGCCTCCACAGTCACCGGACCTGAACCCAATCGAGATGGTGTGGGGTGAGCTGGACCGCAGAGTGAAGGCAAAAGGGCCAACAAGTGCTAAGCATCTCTGGGAACTCCTTCAAGACTGTTGGAAGACCATTTTAGGGGACTACCTCTTGAAGCTCATGAAGAGAATGCCAAGAGTGTGCAAAGCAGTGTGCAAAGCAGTAATCAAAGCAAAAGGTGGCTACTTTGAAGAACCTAGAATATGACATATTTTCAGTTGTTTCACACTTGTTTGTTATGTATATAATTCCACATGTGTTAATTCATAGTTTTGATGCCTTCATAGTCATGAAAATAAAGAAAACTCTTTGAATGAGAAGGTGTGTCCAAACTTTTGGTCTGTACTGTATATTCAGGGTACTTTTTTGCTCTCTGTAATATGAAACAGAACATGGACATTGTATACAGGGATTTAAAAAGTAAACACCTTTGCACTTTAGATTTTTCTTCACTGCTCTGATAAACCTCAATTAGGTGGTTTTATGAAATATGCAAGCTGGTCACCAACAATCTACGGTAAAAATCATCACACAAGGTGAAAGTTTACTTTAATAAATGACTGGATTAAAATGTGGAAGATTCATAAAGAAATGTCAGAGGTGTGGCTGTATAATAAAATAAAGCAAACCTGAATGTGATACTCTGAATAGCAGCTGAACATATTGTAAACAGCCTTTCTATGAAGTGACAAAGGTGTTAGGATTTTGGGGCCGAGAAGGGAAATTGTATTCTGGTAGCAAATCAGAAGTTAATCTCCAGCTGGGGTAGTCATCTGTTGCCAATTTTAGACCACCAGGGATGCACAGGTCCCTGGTCTCTGCTTTTTTTTTTTACCATTCATACATTTTATTTCCTGTTTTAGTTTTCATGGGTGCTCAATGGCCTTGATGCACAATGCATTGTATGTCAGATATAGATTGTATGAAAGCCTGTTTGTGATCTTATATTGCTTAAAATATGTTTTCTGGGAAATAAGGAATTGTATTTAAATAAAGAGAGTAAATACTTAAAGGTTTTAATTCTCAAAGGGAATTTTAAGAATGATAGACAAGAAAACTTGGGAATTTAAAATGATGACTACATTCCAGTCATTAAATGATGGACTAAATCTCACCCCTGGTTTTATGACCCACCATTTAGACAAAATTCACACCTCCTTTAGTTCGATCTACATTCTATCCACTGACCATGTCCATTTGTTGCTCGGCATTATCTTAATTATCATATACTGTATATATATATATATATATATATATATAAATTTCTGAATATATCTTTATAGTGGTGTGAGCTCCATTTTTCTAATACAGCCTGAACAGCTAGAGAGTTAAATGAAGCACTCTTTACTACCTTTGGCTGCCAGTAGAGGGAGCTTAGGAGCTTACTGAATACTGTTGTATAAACAGCATGCAGTAATTTCCCTGTAGTAGAGGTTGCAGACAGCCAGTAGTTAAATGGGATCTGTCAGCTCTCCTGACATGTGTTTTAGTAAATACTAGTGTTGAGCAAAATTAAGCATTCGAAGTGGAATTCGGTCTGAAGTTTAGGAAAACGTTGATTCTAAATAAAAATTTCCTCGCAATTTGTGGTAATGAATCAGTTTAACTAAAATGGCAGCTGCACATGTTAGAAAGTGAACATTGGTGTAAATAGAACTGCATGGGCCCTACAGCAAATTTTTGAATGGGCCCCCCCAGCGACCTTGACTCCCATCCAACCGACACTCCTGTGGCTAGTCAACATCAAGTTTTCAGACGAGGCTGCTCTGTCCATTTCCTACAGTGTCACTGTATATAATGTCATTGTATAATACTGTTGAGGAGGCCCTGACAATAAAATCTTATAGTCCTTCTCCTGGGTGGGCCCCTTCTGAGTTTTGGGCTCCAAAGCAGCCGCTTCTTCTGCTTCCCCTATAGCTACAGCCCTAAAAGTGAAATTAAGTGTAGTGGATACAAGCCCGGGAACGCCGTAATGCCGCACAACCAGCCAATCCGCAGGTAGCCATCCCCTGTGATGTCACAGCCCTATAAAACCCTCATCCTGCTTAGTCTCTGCCATTGTCTTGTGAGCTGAGGATAGGGAGAGATGTGGCAAGCGCTAATTCACTAGGGACAGTGTTGCTGCAAACAGTTTTAAAGAACAATATTGGAGAGTGCAAGGAGAGTGTATCGCTGTATGCATCACTGTGTAGTGCACCGACATTCATAGTTAATCCGTTCTGTTAGCGATACAGTTACTGTGCCTGAGTATTAAAGGCAGGTGTAAAATATTGCCGTTTGCATCACTGTCAAGTACACTGACATTCATAGTTAATCCTGCTCCTCAACCAACATTTCGGTGTACTTTTATGCCAGAAAACTGCCATAGAATATGATTAATGTGGTGGGGCCTTAGGAGAAACAGGGTTGAAACATTTGCAATCACGCAGTTTGCAACTTTTTCACAACACAAACGTGGAGTATCCTAATTATAAATCTGCCTCTATGTCTATAAATTGGTTTTAGAGCTCTGTATCAGAAAATAATGAGGATACACAGAGAACTAAATTAGCACACAATTGTGTACTTTAAAAAAGTGTGTTAAAATGTGAGTATTCACTGGGGGGGGGGGACAGTTTCACATGTATCATTAAATACAATGTGTTTTAAAACATTTGACTGTAAAACCAACAAAATATCATGACGAAATCAGCATGTGTTATTTCAGCTTAATGCAGTGTACTAAATAAAAGATTATCTTTACAGATATTACAGGTGACTCTTTATGTTTCATGGATACAGCATTGCCTACTGATATTGAAATCATCCTGACATTTATATTCATTATTGTCTATTCTCAGACACGTCTAAGCACTGCAGTACACTCGTCTGGAAACGACTGCATTTTTTATCTTTACTTTCCGATTCATGTATAAATGCCAGCGTTAAACTGAAAAATCACTAACATAGGCAGAGAAGAGAGTGCAATTTATTAATTGCCCATGGAAAGCTAAGTGACTAGCCCTAAGGACACTGGACATAGCTCTTGGGAGGTATTGGTTCATCTTCTAGAGATACAGCTGGTGTAACAAATCTTCCAGGCAGGGGCTGACTTTACCAAGACATAAACCAAGCAAATGCTTGAAATCCCAGGGGACCCCTGCTGACCACAAGCAGCTGGGCAGATATACTGTAGGTGCCCGAGGGGAGGGGACCCTTCCCAGTTGTGGGCCAACGGAGGATGGAAATAAGTGGTGTGACCGGGGTCCCAGACATAACTTTGCTTGGGGCCCTAGAAATGTCAAATCCAGGAAATGCTTTCTAGGAAAATGTTTGCAAATTAATCTCTAGTGTCATTTACGGGCAGTTACTAGAGATAAGCGAGTTACTCAAAAATTTGATTTGGTCGGTTTGCCGAATCTTCCAAAAAGATATGATTCGATCCGATTTTATTTGTGGCGAATCGCTTTAAAAACAGCTATTTCCTGGCTGCAGAGAGCCTGTAAAGTGGATTAGAACACTGTGTCTTGCAGTAACACGAATAGGGAGTCTTCTGTGGTACAATACTGTGAGTCAATATGACATGCAGATGACAGGCGTCGCTCTTAGGATCACTGCACACTTCACTTATTTGGTCAATTACTGGGCCAAAACTGACCTACTATAGCGTGAAAGACGGCACACCTTTTACACCGTTGTCAGCTGATTCCACATAGAAATCTAAAGAACCTGTTCAATTAAATGCTTATATAAGTAGAGTCCCCCCCCCCGACAGAGTGGAGAGGGTGTCAGCAGTAAGTTTGTGTTGACGTCACTGATTATTAGAGATGAGCGAATTTTTAAAAAAAATTTATTCAGTTGGTTCGACAAATTTTTCGAAAAAAATTGGTTTGATTCTAATTTATTTGCGGCGAATTGCATTAAAAACAGCTATTTCTTGGCTGCAGAGAGCCTTTATAGTGGTGTAGAATACGCAGTAACACGCATAGGGAGTCTGCTGTGGTAGTGAAATAATACTGTGAGTCAGTATGACATGCAGATGACAGACGTCACTCTTAGAATCACTGCAAACTTCACTTATTTGGGCAGTCATGGGGCCAAAACTGACCGAATAACTCAAGTGTGAACTCAGCCTTACAGGTCGATGTTAGCGCTAAGAAGAAGCGCACTGCTTTTAAAACCTTGTCAGCTGATTCCACATAGATGTCTATAGAACCTGTTCTATTAAACGCTTATACAAGTAGAGCCCCCCGACATAGTGGAGAAGGTGTCAGCAGTAAGTTTGTGTTGACATCACTGATTGCCCTTCCACTGATCCTTCAGAACAATAACCACCAAAAAACGGATCCTGTCTGTTGAGCATCTGCCTTCACTTGGTCAGCATTTGGTCAGTAATCAATCAGTATTGCTAAAGCCAAAAAAAACAGCAGTGGATGACCGAGCCAACCATTCAAGAACCGCTGGGTTGCTAGTCAAGATATGACCGTTAGATGACATCGGGAGCTCAAGCCTCTCGCTGCGACTCCTGCTGCCACGCCCCCTTACTCTGCTGCGACCTGTGCCTGCGCCAGAAACATTTAGGCCTTTGCCACTCCCCTGTACAGGGCCTGGCACTTCTCTGTCTGACATACTGTTAGATCAAATAAATAAAAAGGAAATTAAAACACCCAAAAAAAGTCTGTAATTTCCTCACTCTCACCACACAACGGCTAATAAGTCCTTTTTTTTCTCCACTAATACACGCCAAAAAGGGCTGTAATTTTCTCATTTCACTACACAACAGCAAATACTTTTTTGTGCCACTAATACACTCCACAGAAAGGCTTTAGAACATATAACTGCACCGTTGAACGGCAAATATATTTTTCTTTTGCCACTAATACACGACAAAAAGGGCTTTAGAACATATAACTGCACCGCTGAATGGCAAATATATTTTTTTTTTACTTCACCATACAATGGCTAATAAGCCCTTTTTCCCACTAATACAAGCCAAAAAATGCTTTAGAACATATAACTGCACCGCACAAGGGAAAATAAGACAGAAATATTTGCTTGTAATAAACCCTGTTAATGGCTGTATCAAAAAGCACTTGCACCCCAATAACAAGAACGGTTTGCTGGAATTACAGAGCTGTATAATGGCAATTTGGATCCCCAGTCAGTGCAGCAAGGTGTAATAGAATTGTTCCTATTACCCAGGCTGTAACCATCTCTACTGAAGCCTGTTCTACATGAATGCTGTGGAATGATTCCTCCCTATCCTTTCCCTACACCTTGAATAATCTTTCCCTGAATTAAAAGTCATTTTTTTTTAGCACAATTCAGTCTTTCCTAGCACTGTCCCTAGTGCCTGCTGATGTCTCTCCCTGCACTAAGTACACTGGAAAATGGCAGAATCCAAGATGGCTGAGGCTATTTATAGGGCTGTGACATCACAGGGCTGGCTGGCTGTTGATTTTCTGCATGCATGGCATTATGAGTTATCCCGCTTGACCAGAGTTCCTTGCTTCATGTCCTCACATGTGCAGTAGCCATTTTAGAAAAAATGCGATTGGTTACCATGAAGCGTGAGGAAATTCGGATTCGGTACAAATTGAATTTTTCCTGAAATTCAGTTTGAATTCCATTTCGTCAACTTCGATTCGCTCATCTCTACTGATTATTTTGCCCTTCCTTTGATCCAACAGAACAATAACCCCCCAAAAACGGATACTGTCTGTTGTGCATCCGCCTTGACTCGGTCAGCATTTGGTCAGTAATCCATCCGTATTGCTAAAGCCCAAAAAAAAAACAGGGATGACAGGTGAATGGAATATTTGCATGTCTTCTGTGTTTGGTACCCACTCCTGCTTTTGGCTACCAAATCATAAGCCAATTTTGATGCAAAACAGAGTGGCCCAGTGACATAGTGTTGAGGTGGCATCAGCATGAGGAGACCACAGAGTGGCCCAGTGACATAGTGGTGAGCTGGCAGCAGCATGAGAAGACCACTGAGTGGTGATGTGGCAGCAGCATGAGGAGACCACAGAGTGGCCCAGTGACATAGCGGTGACCCGGTGAGGTGTTAGATGCATGAGTAGACCACAGAGTGGCCCAGTGACATAGTGGGGAGGTGGGAGGCAATAGGAGCACCTGGCAGCAGGTGTGTCATCAGGAGGGTGGCAGCATCAGAATAGTAGCTGAAGCAGGTAACCAGAAGAAACATGTCTGTTGGTGTGGCACCATGGATAATCTAGTCTAATGCATCAGGCACTGGTGTTTGAAAATAATGGCTGATCCATGCCTGATTCATCTTCACAAAGGTCAGTTTCTCCACATTTTGGGTGGACAGGCGAGTTCTCCTTGGGGTAACTAGGTTCCCCGCCGGACTAAACACCCACTCTGATGCCACACTGTTGGCCGTGCAGGAAAGCTTCTCCAGGGCAAACTTGGCCAAGTAGCAGCCGAGTTTGCCGACATGTTCACCTCCTCCGGTGGCCTAACAAAAAATGTCCACACCGCAGAGTATGGCATTTCCCCCCCAACACTCCATGTTGACTGCCTACCTCTCGCTGCCTCTGTGAACCCCTACAACCCTACTTTCTGGGCAGGTAGGCTCCTGCGAAGCGGGTGGTCTACCTCAGGCACGTTTGGCTCCCGACCTCCCACTGCTGCCACCCTGCTGATTCACAGCCACACTACCACCCTGCTGGCTCAGTTGCTGCCTCAATTGCAAGGTGCCACCCTCTTCTCCTGATAACCCGGCTCCAAAGTGCGATCGGCTACATCATCATCATTCGCTACTGTCTGCACTGATGTCCCCCTCAACAGTCTCAGGGACTGGAGATTGACCGCTTGATACACCTGCTCCCACGCAACTCTAATCATCACTACTTTCCTGCCTACCGGAGGAAGCGGTGCATGTCTTCTCCAGATCTTGGCTGGGCAGTAGTTGCTGACTGTCCTCTAGTAGCTCGTCCTCGCTGAAAAGTGGAGCTGAGCTTACGATATATATTACTTCTCGCGCTGAGGGAACTGAAAATGACAGAGGAAGGTTCAGGACAGGAGGGGGCACAGGGCCTGCTCCCGGACCATGCAAACTAAGAGTCGTGTCAGACGAACCCACTGACTCTTGGCTGGGGGTGTCTGATGTCACTTGGGACGAAGTGGATGACCGAGTCAACCATTCAATAACCGCTGGGTTGCTGGTCAAGACACGACCAGTAGCTGAAACTGGGAGCTCAGGCCTCTGAAAGTGACACCTGCTGCCACACCCCCTTTCTCTGGTGCGACCTGTGCCTGCGCCAGAAACATTTAGGCCTCTGCCCCTCTCCTGCGCAGAGCCTGTTACTTCTCTGTCTGACATACTTTTAGGTCAAATAAGTAAATAAAAAGTAAAATTCAAGCACCGCTGGGTTGCTGGTTAAGACACGACCGCTAGATGACAACGGGAGCTCAGGCCTCTCGCTGCGGCTCCTGCTGCCACCCTTCTTTTTCTGCTGCCTGAAAAACATTTTGCTCACTGCCCGTTCCCTTTAAAGGGCCTGTCACCTGTCTGTCTGACATACTGTATAATAAAAGAATTAAATTAAAATTAAAATAATACCCCCCAAAAAAAGCTGTAGTACAATGTTACTTCACCGCTGAACGGCAATTAAGACATGTATTTTTTTGTTCTGATTAATAAACTCTTCCCCCCCCAAAAAATATAACAATCCCAATTCACCGCAGAAGGTCAATTAAGACGTATTCTTTTTCCAATTACTACACCCCAAAAAATTAATTATAACAATCAAAATTCACCGCAGAACGGCTTTTGGTACGTATGTATATTTCCTTTTAATACACCACGTAAATGGCTGTAGTACAATGTAACTTCACAGCTGAACAGCAATTAAGACATATATTTTTTTTTTCTGATTAATAAACTCCCCTCTTCCAAAAAAATAATTACAATTCACCGCAGAACAGCAATTAAGACATATTCTTTTTCCTTTTACTACACCCCCAAAAATAAAATATAACAATCACAATTCACCACAGAACGGCTATTGGGACGTATGTATATTTCCTTTTAATACACCACGTAAATGGCTGTAGTACAATGTAACTTCACAGCTGAACAGCAATTAAGACATATATATTTTTTTATGATTAATAAACCCCCCCCGAAAAAAAAAAAAAAATCACAATTCACAGCGGAACAGATAATAGGAAGTAGGTTTATCTCCTTTTAATACACCACATAAATGTCTGTAGTACAATGTAACTTCACTGCCGAACGCCACTTAGGACATATATTTTTTCTTTTTTTTTTTTCCTATTAATACACCTCCCAAAAAAAGTAAAACAATGTAAAATCAATTCAGGGTGGCTAATAGGATGTACGTATCTATCCTATTAATACACCCTGTAAATGGTTGTTGTACAATGTAACTTCACCACTGAACGGCAAATATAACATATATTTTCCCTTTTTTCCCCCTATTAATGCACCCCCTTCAAAAATAAAACAATGTAAAATAAATGCAGAACGGCTAATAGGACGTACGTATCTTTCCTATTAATACACCCCGTAAATGGCTGTAGTACAATGTAATAGAGATGGCCTTGCGGTTCGCCCGGCGGTCTTTTCGCAGCGAACTTTGCGTGTTCGCGATTCGCCGAACATGCGAACATATGGAGAAATTCGCGCCTGCCATATTATTTTACATTATGAAGAACTTTGACCCATGACACATCCATCAGGTGGTACAGGACAGCCAATTGAGACATTTCAGCACATGGACCTTATAAATAAACCTGATCTGGCTGCCATTTTACATTCAGTGTTTTGCCAGTGTAGGGAGAGGTTGCTGTGTGGATCATAGGGACAGGCTGTTAGGGACACCAAACGTTAGCTAATAAGGCCACAAAAGTCATTTTAAGGACTAGTATAGGTGTGCTATCGATATGTGTGATACATAGAGGGGTGCTATATACTTATAATATACTTTTATAATGAGTCAAAAACACATAGATCTATATAGTGATCACCTGGAAGTCAGGGGCCTATGGGCTAGGGGCTAGGGGCTTACTAGGGCCATTTTTATATAGGGTAAGGTTCCGGATGGGGTCGCTCTTATCAGTATGGGTTGTCTGTGGTTAGGCTATCAGGGCCAGAATAGCACCCCCCTGTAGGGCAATATCAGGGAAAGTTCCTTGCCCACCCTGTCCTTCAATACCACATCATCATCTAGCCCAGGGATAGATGTAATTTTGCTTTTCCTCCGGGATTCATGGATGTGCACTGGAACCCACCGGATTGTGGTAGGACATATGGTTTCTGATTTGGTGCCGCCGAGCACCTGATTTAGTGCCGCCGAGCACTTGTTTTTGCCTACCACATCTATGCTTTTTGCTTAGCTTTAATAATTTAATTTATTTTCATTTTGAGGGATATCTTTTCCATTCACACGTCCGCAAAATGGGTCCGCATCCCCATTCATTTTCAATGGGGCCAGAATTTGCTGTCCGCATCCGCATTTGCGGATCCACATCCCCATTTGCGGATCCGCACTTCCGCATCTGTGCTTCCATTTCCGCAAAAAAATAGAACATGTCCTATTCTTGTCCGCAATTGCAGACAAGATTAGGCATTTTCTATTATAGTGCCGGCGATGTGTGGTCCACAAATTGCAGAATGCACATTGCCGGTGTCCGTGTTTTGCAGATCCGCAAAACACTTACGGACGTGTGAATGGACCATCATAGTAAAATGATTAAAGGTTACGTTTTATCTTTATGTATATTCTAATGGATTGCCTTCCTTGTACAATGTGATAATATACTTTCTATATTAGAAAGTATATTATAGTGCATTTGTATTGTGCGGCAGTTGTGTGCGGTTCTGCTGCGATACTGCAGGTATATAGAGGGACAAGCGTAATTAGGACAAATAATTTCTACTGGTGTGATATACCAGTTGTCCCCCAAAAAAACTGATTGAAGCGGGGTGTTATATACCAATATACTTTCTTTATAGTGCATTTGGGTACTGTATAGTGCATTTACGTGAAAATTATATTGCCGATATTTCGCAATGAAAAAAATAATGAATGGAGATCGCAAATTCGAATAATACATCTGGTATGTCACTGTCCATGTTGTGGGACTATTTGTGCACTTCTAATTATTTCTTGGCTGCAAATAAGAGCTGAAGGTTTTTCAGGTTCGCCTGCCATTAAAACGAATGGGACCCACCACGAATTTGCGATTCTCGAACATTTGATAGCGTTCGCGCGATCACGTTCGCGAACCGTCCCGGCAGATGTTCGTTCATTACTACAATGTAACTTCACCGCTGAACAGCAATTATTGACATATATTTTTTCCTATAGTGCTATATATTCGTTTTTCGAATATTCGTAATTTTTTCCATCTGAACACATGATTCCTCCCTGCTTCTTGCTTGTGTGCCAATGAGCCATTGGTCCACAAGCAACTTTAGCAGGGAAGAATCATGACTTCAGAAGGAAAAAAATGACGAATATTCTAAAAAACAAATATTTAGCACTATATTCTATAGTGCTATATATTCGTTTTTTACCCATGCCTGTATTGATCACGTAATATTTGCATATTATGCGATCATTACCTTGCCGATTTTCGAGTAAAAAAAAAGAATGTAGAATATAACGAATATTAGAATTCGCAAATATTCGACGAACATTCGACAAAATATTCGTGAAATATGGCAAA
Organism: Bufo bufo; assembly: GCF_905171765.1. Lineage (NCBI taxonomy): Eukaryota > Metazoa > Chordata > Amphibia > Anura > Bufonidae > Bufo > Bufo bufo. The sequence goes on along the minus strand of NC_053392.1, from coordinate 140,866,037 downwards.
TTCGAATATTGCCCATGCCTCTCATCACTATACATTATACACATCTTGTTTCCATAGTTACGACCACCCTGTAATCCATCAGTGGTGGTCGTGCTTGCGCACTATAGGAAAAAAGCACTAGCCTATGTGAGCTCCCACTGTCCTGGCCACCAGAGAGGACGGAAAATTTTCCTATAATGTGCAAGCACGACCACCATGGATATGAGCAGTGTATAATGTGATGGAAAAATGAATCAATCCAGGAAAGGAAGAAACATAAATACTAACAATACATTAGTAAGTGGCTTGTATTAACTTTCTCTACATGATAAATGCCATTTGCTGAAGTGAGAGAATCCCTTTAACATAAGATTAAACATTATCTATCAATTATATTTTGTAGAGAAATACAGCGATTAGAAAATTAAATGTAATAGACAGCACAAGTACAGTACAAGGCACAAAGAAAGTGGCTTTCTTCATACTCAACATGTTCTTAGTCCCTGACGTGTTACTACTTCTAAATCTGGTGAAATTGTGTGAGGCTGAGATATTATGTCATTCCACTATGCATGTTACACGATTGGCAGTGCTAGATGTTCAGTGCGCATCCACAAAACTGTGTGTTAAGAGAGGACGCTGTGTAGAGATGTTCAGTAAAAATCTGTAAAATCACATATTTCTGAACCTGATTGTATCTGTACTCTTGCCAATGAGGTTATGACAAAGGACCCAGTTTGGATCAGAGTGGTGTTTTTATCGGGATGTATGTCTCTAGATTTTTAACTAGATATATTACAAAGTTGAATTTTAAGATACTGATGCTGGACAAACACCTCTCTGATTTCTGCTGATTGACTTCCAGTACTTACTGCAGTAAATTTTTGGCCTCCAAATTCTTGTGAATTTTTACGACTATCAAGAGGAGTCAGTGGTTCAGAAGGAAATTTTGTTTTCATAATAGCCATCTCTTCATTCTCCATGTTGAATATTTCAGCTTCAGAATCACATATGTCATCTTTTAAATTGCGTGTATACACAGAAGAGTTATTCATTTACAAGTTTCATTTCTTTACACTTATTTGTTTTGGTTAGTTTTCCTATACAAAAAAATGAGTGATCTGGAATGAACATGTTAGTCTTGGCTTGAGGAGACATTGTCTTCAATAGGCTTTGCTTGCTCTGGCAGCCTACCTTGTCCTACATCTGTTTCTCATGTTCATGCTGCAAAAACTTTTGATGAACATGTATCCTGCGAATGCGTGCATGGAGCAGCCCGGGCTGATAACACATACAGCAATGACAAAGACCTGGATGTGACCTTCCCTGTAGAATGACCTGAGTAATGATTTCACTCAATTTAATATTGGTAGAGTGAATGGGTAATAGTCAACAATAGTGTACAGCATAAATATTTAAATAGCGAATTTTAATTCCGAATATCGCCACTTTGAAGATTTCCGAATATTTAGAATATAGCGCTATATATTCGTAAAAGAGAATATTCTTTTTTTTGCCACAGTACACATGATCCCTTCCTGCTTCTAGCTTGTGGGCCAATGAGAAGACTGCAAGAGCTTAGCAACTTCCCTAGCAACCAATAGGAAAGTTGCCTACCACGTACTATATAAGAGAACCTCCCCACAGCCATTTTGTGCTGTTTCATGCAGTTGTGAGAGAGAGAGGAGTGTGACTTCTGATACCTCATATATATAATCCAGATAGTGTTAGATAGTGTAGGTTAGTGAGTGAATAGTGTAGCTGATAGGTTCCAGTGTAGAGTTTTAGGGACATTATACAGGGAGTGCAGAATTATTAGGCAAGTTGTATTTTTGAGGATTAATTTTATTATTGAACAACAACCATGTTCTCAATGAACCCAAAAAACTCATTAATATCAAAGCTGAATATTTTTGGAAGTAGTTTTTAGTTTGTTTTTAGTTTTAGCTATTTTAGGGGTTTTCTGCGTTTCTATGTTTTAGTGTTTTAAGGTTTCGTGTGGGTAATGATTATTTTCAGCGTCTTTTGTCTTGTTTTAGAATTAGTGTTTTAGGGTTCTGTGTGGGTAACATAGAAACATAGAATGTGTCGGCAGATAAGAACCATTTTGCCCATCTAGTCTGCACAATATACTGAATACTATGAATAGCCCTTGGCCCTATCTTATATGAAGGATGGTCTTATGCCTATCCCATGCACGCTTAAACGCCTTCACTGTATTTGCAGCTACCACTTCTGCAGGAAGGCTATTCCATGCATCCACTACTCTCTCAGTAAAGTAATACTTCCGGATATTACTTTTAAATCTTTGCCCCTCTAATTTAAAACGATGTCCTCTTGTAGCAGTTTTTCTTCTTTTAAATATCCTCTCCTCTTTTACCGAGTTGATTCCCTTTATGTATTTAAAAGTTTCTATCATATCCCCTCTGTCTCGTCTTTCTTCCAAGCTATACATGTTAAGGTCCTTTAATCTTTCCTGGTAAGTTTTATCCTGCAATCCATGTACTAGTTTAGTAGCTCTTCTCTGAACTCTCTCCAAAGTATCAATATTCTTCTGGAGATATGGTCTCCAGTACTGCGCACAACACTCCAAATGAGGTCTCACTAGTACTATGTAGAGCGACATGAGTACCTCCCTCTTTCTACTGGTAATGCCTCTCCCTATACACCCAAGCATTCTGCTAGCATTTCCTGCTGCTCTATGACATTGTCTGCCTACCTTTAAGGCTACATGCACACGACCGTATGTGTTTTGCGGTCTGCAAATTGCGGATCAGCAAAAAAAACGGATGACGTTCCGTATGGCATCCGTTTTTTTTGCAGATCCGTTTTTTTTGCGGATCCATTGTAATAATGCCTATCCTTGTCCGCAACCTAGAGAAAAATAGGACATGCACTATTTTTTTTGCGGAGCAACGGAACGGACATACTGATGTGGACAGCACACGATGTGCTGTCCGCATTTTTTGCGGACCCATTGAAATCAATGGGTCCGCATCTCCGCAAAAAAAAACGGAACGGACACTTAAACAAAATATGGTCGTGTGCATGAGGCCTAAGTCTTCTGAAATAATGACCCCTAAATCCCTTTCCTCAGATACTGAGGTTAGGACTGTATCACTTATTTTATATTCTGCATTTGGGTTTTTAAGCCTCCAGGTGCGTTATCTTGCACTTATCAACATTAAATTTTAGTTGCCAGATTTTTGACCATTCCTCTAGTTTTCTTAAATCCTTTTCCATTTGGTGTATCCCTCCAGGAACATCAACCCTGTTACAAATCTTTGTGTCATCAGCAAAAATACACACCTTACAATCGAGGCCTTCTGCAATTTCGCTGATAAAGATATTAAACAATATACAGTCGTGGCCAAAAGTTTTGAGAATGACACAAATATTAGTTTTCACAAAGTTTTGCTGCTAAACTGCTTTTAGATCTTTGTTTCAGTTGTTTCTGTGATGTAGTGAAATATAATTACACGCACTTCATACGTTTCTAAGGCTTTTATCGACAATTACATGACATTTATGCAAAGAGACAGTATAAGGAAAAAAGAGAGGGTTAGTCACTGGGCCTTCAAAACGATGGTCCAGGGTTAACTGCGCAGGGCGCCAAAGGTAGGACAGAATGAGTATCTTTTAATTTCCGTGTACGGTGAAAGTGGTGGGGCAGATAAGGGCAGGCAGCCAAATGGTCTCAACCCACCTAAAGGACTCTCGGTGGGTGATTTGAAGATTGGGAGTGGGGTAGCGTGGAGACGCTAAAAAAGGACCACGGGAGCGGCGCCAAAATCCCTAATATCTAAATTTGTGGGGGTATATAACCCATAAAAGATAGCACTTATTATGTCGCTAATTGAGATAAAAGTATTATGTTGCTAATTGAGATAAAAACATATGGTTAAGACAATTATAAATTGACAAGTATAAAATTGAAATATAAAATCAAAATTTAAGTGACTCACTTCACCCAGGAGGGTAATGTGGGATAAAGCTCAAGACACCCACACTACACCTCCTGCGCCTGGATCGCCAGTAGAGTCTTAGAAATGGACAAAGATCACTCTCGAGTCCTTGTTCTTTCTTTTATTCTTTTTATTCCAAGAGCCAGGGTTGGGGGAAGGAGCAGCTCAACGCGTTTCGGGGCCTCTTAATGGGTCCCCTTCATCAGGAGCATAGACATTCAATATACAGTAAGATGGGGTTTAAATAGCATGTGAAATAGCCAAAAAGACCGCCAAAAACGGCATCAAATTGTGTCACTTCCGGTTTCTGCATGCGTTCCACTGTGGAACGCATCGGAAGTGACGACCTCTACATCTCAAAAGAATTGGTTTGATAGGTAAAATCGATCTAAAGTACAGATACATTCAATATACAATATACAATAAGATGGGGTTTAAATAGTATGTGAAAAAGCCAAAAAGACCGCCAGGAACGGCATCAAATTGTGTCACTTCCGGTTTCTGCATGCGTTCCACTGTGGAACGCATCGGAAGTGACGACCTCTACATCTCAAAAGCATTGGTTCGATAGGTAAAATCGATCTAAAATACAGTGGGCCATTTAAAAAACATATGGGGTTAGTAGGGGTAACCTACACCCTCCTTTAAATGTGAAAGATAGTGTGTGTCCCCCTTTCTTCACTGCGCCACGGTGGAACGCAAACCGGACTTCCGGTATATTCCACCGTGGAGCGCACCGGAAACGGAAGTCCCGGGTGCTACTATGGGTCTGTGCAAAGTCTTATGTAATGTTCGTGGTGGAACGCATACCCGACTTCCGGTGTGTCCCATCGTGGAACGCACCAGAACCGGAACCGCGCCTCCAGACGGGGGTGTGTATGTTATATCGTCAAGGGGTTTGAAAACAAAACAAAAAGAAAAAAAGGGAAAGAAAAACAAAGGGGGGGGGGGTCCTTACGAATAGATTCATACTGAGTCTCGGGATATTAATACATATAGGTTTTTGCACAATGGTGTCAATTAGTGTGGGTGGAGTCATTTTATCCATTGTCATGTGATTGGGGTTTGGGGGAAGGGTTCTAATAAGGGGCGATATTTTAGATAATACAAGGGGGACTGCAGCAGGTATCAATAGTAATCCAACAAGTGATAGTGGAAAGATCATGATTAATTGACAGGGGTGATATTGATGATAAATATATACATTGATCACTGGATCATATCTAGAAACAACTCATATATATATATAACTTGTAAAAAATATGTATCATAAAAAATATATAACTATATAGGAAAAAAATAATATAAATAAATATATAAAAATAAAAAAAATAAAAAAATAAAATTAAAAATAAAATTAAAAATAAAATAAAAATAAAAAAATATATATATATATAAAATAATTTTTTTTTTTTTTTTAAATATCTGTATAGATAGATACATAGATATCATGTTTTAAATGCGTATACGGATAGGGACGTATGGATGATGCTGTGATTGTATCATAGGTGAAAAATACAGGGTTGGGATAGTGGTACTCTTTTAATAGTTAGAATATTCTAGACATTCATTCAAACCGAAAGGGGATAGGGTGTTTAGTGTAAATATCCAGAACATTTCCTTCCGGCATAACTGTTGGTATGATGAGGTGATGGTTTCTAGGGGTGTGACTGTGAGACCAATTATGGATCCCTCATGCCTTTCGGAGAAATGTCGTGATACGCTGTGTGTTAGGACTTTACGTTTAATGTTGGACCTGTGCTCACACATTCTTTCTTTGAGGGTTTGTGTGGTCCTACCGACGTATTTTAAACCGCAGGGACATTTTAGGAGATAGATGACGTTTCTGGTTCCGCAGTTTAAATCTTGTTTTATAGTCCAGGGACCCGAGGGACCCCCTGTTTCGATGGTCTTAGTGCCGTGTGCAATCATTGCGCAGCATTTGCACTTTTTAATGCCACATTTAAAACATCCTTTTTTCATGGGTAGTGGAACGATTGTATTCGTAGGGGCTTTGAGTTTGGGACAGGATGGGGCGATGATATTTTTGATGGTTTGTGCCCTTCTAAAAGTTATGGACGGCAATTGGGGTAGTATATTTTTGAGGATGGGATCTTTCAGCAGGATATTCCAGTGCTTCGTTACTACTTTTCTGATGTTTTGATTGGTCTCTGTTGTATCTGGTGATAAGGTTGTATTGGTATCCTTTCTCGTCCGTAGTTTTTGGGAGTGGTGGTTTCAACGCTTCTTTTTGATCTATTTTTAGGATCCTCTGGGTCGACGCCTTGATTAGACTTTTGGGGTAGCCTTTTTCCAGAAAACGATCTTTAAGAATTCCTAGTTGTGTTTTGGGCGTCTTTTCGTTGGAACAGTTTCTCCGTACTCTTTTCATTTGCCCGTAAGGTATATTTTTCTTCCATTTGGTGTGGTGGCAGCTGGAGTATTCTAAGTAGCTGTTGGCGTCTACTTTTTTAAAATGAGTGCTGGTGGTAATCTTGTTACATAGTAACATAGTAACATAGTACATAAGGCCGAAAAAAGACATTTGTCCAGCCAGTTCGGCCTGTTATCCTGCAAGTTGATCCAGAGGAAGGCCAAAAACCCTGTGAGGTAAAGCCAATTTTCTCCACTTTAGGGGAATAAAAAATTCCTTCCCGACTCCAATCATGCAATCAGAATAACTCCCTGGATCAACGACCCCTCTCTAGTAGCTATAACCTGTAATATTATTAAGCTCCAGAAATACGTCCAGGCCCCTCTTGAATTCCTTTATTGTACTCACCATCACCACCTCCTCATTTTTAGATCTGTAAATCTAAAAATGTTGAGCTCTTGGAGTCGGATTCATATGTAAATTGAAGGCCCCAGTCGTTCTGATTTAACATCGATATGAATGGAGTTAGGTCCTCAGCGTTGCCCCCCCAGATGAAGATAATGTCATCGATATATCGGCGGTAAAAAAAGCACATCCTTATGGGATTGGAGACCTAGAGACTCTTCAAAAAGGCCTGCGAACAAGTTTGCGTAAGAGGGTGCGAATTTCGTACCCATAGCGGTACCCCTTGTTTGTATGTAAAAGGTATCGTTAAAGGTGAAAAAATTGTGTTCTAGAATGAATTGTATTGCGTTTAGAATGAATTCCTTCTGAGGGGAGGACATTTCTTGGTCCCGTTCCAGATAATGTTTGACTGCACGTAATCCTAAATCATGCCGGATGTTACTGTAGAGGGATGCCACGTCAAGTGTGACCCAAAAGTAGTGATCCTTCCAAACTATATTGCTGAGGGTGTTAATCAGGTCTGCGGAATCTCTTAGGTGGGAAGGGAGTTTCTGTACATATTTCTGTAGGAACGTGTCGACATACGCTGAGAGGTTAGATGTAAGTGAGTTTATGCCGGAAATGATTGGTCTACCGGGTGGGTTGGTGAGGGTTTTGTGGATTTTGGGTAGGAAGTAGAAGCGAGCAGTGGTGGGGTGATTGGGCGTGAGGAATGTTTTTTCTTTTTTGTTAAGGGTGTTTTGGTTATAACCAGAATCTATAAGTTCTATCAATGTTTTTTTGAAGATGGCCGTTGGGTCATCTATAAGGACTTTATAGTATGTTTGGTCGGACAGGATTCTAGTGGATTCCTGTATATAGTAGGCGAGGTCCATGATTACGACCCCACCTCCTTTGTCTGCATTTTTTATTACGATGTTTTTGTTTTTCTTAAGATCTGTCAAAGCTCTTTTTTCTCGATTATTGAGATTATTTGGAGTGTCAGAGATTCGGGCTTCTTTCAGGGTTTTTAAGTCGTCTAAAACTATATTAAGAAAGCTCTCTAGATGGGGGCCTCTGCTTTGTAGTGGATAAAAGGAAGATTTGTTCTTTAGACCTGATGGGATGGGGGTATTTGTTTGATCTTCATTTTGGGCAGATGGTACTATTTCTTGAGTGGTGGGCAGGGACCGGACACTGGAAATGATGTTATTAATATTGTTCGTGTCGACTCCTGGTAGTGGGTTTTCTTTTTCTCCTGAGATAATTTCTTTTATGGCAAAATGTCTTTTGAGTGTTAATTTTCGTATCCATTGGTTTATGTCGACAAATAATTCGAAGGGATCGGATGTGTTTGTGGGACAAAAAGAAAGTCCTTTACTGAGCACACTAAATTCATCTGTTTTGAGTTTGTATTTTGATAAGTTGAATATTCCTTTGGTGTCTTGTGGTGTGTCATTTTTTGCGTTTTCTTCTAGTGTGATGGGGACTGAGGTATCGGGTCTGCGGTTGTGTTCGTTGGTGTAATGAGTGATTTGAGTTTTCTCTTTTTTGGAGTGTTTGGTTCTTCCCCCTCTACATCCCCTGAATCGTTTTTTACCCTTTTTCGGGATGGAGGAACGGGACTGAAAAAATTAGTAATCTTGAGGTTTTGGGGATTGAGGGTGGGCGTGAAGGGGATCGGGCCTGTTGGAGTGAAGAAGGGGCTCAGGACTTGTAGGCTGGAGATTATCTGTCTGGCCGGAGGGGTGAGGTTGTTTGTTGTGGGTGAGATTCTCCCTAAAAAAGGGCTTTCGGAGAGATTGGAGGGTAGTGCTAAAAAAACTTCAGATTGTGTGGTAGATACTGAGTGTGTTGAAATGTTGGATCCTGTAAGGATGGGGGATGCATGGGATTTATTCGGGGAGGAAGGGGATTGGTTCGGAGAGGAGATGGATTGTGTTGGACTGGGGCTAGAGCACACTAATTTTGTTTGTTGCTTCGGTGGAGTGGGGCTTTTGTTGTGCGGGACAGTGGGATGAGGGGGACTCCTAACTGCTGTGGAGACTAATGTGGTGTCTCCCCTATTGGGTGGACCAATGTGTTTCAGCCCACAGGGGGGATCTTGTGTCTGTATGGTACCCCAGTGTGTCTTTGGGGGGATTGCTATTCTGGCTGTTGTTTCTTGGGCTCGGACGGGTTTGGGGTAGGGCGTACGGTTTTTTTGGGATCTTAATATCCCCTGTGTGTTGCTGTTGTAAAAAACTCTGTTCTGCGACCTGGATTGTGTTGAAGTGGGTCTGTGTTGGAGGTCCAGATGGGTAGGTCTAGTATACGAAAATTTGGAATTGGTGTGTGCGTTATTAGAAGGGAGGGGAAAAGAGTGTTTTCTTTCCCAGGACCTGGTCTTATTAAGGTCATAGTCTCTGATGTCCCTTAAAAGTTTGTTACATTTTCTAAGTGCCTCGTTATATTCAAAGCGTCTGAGAGGATCCCACAGGGGATTTCTCTCATCGGCCTCGTATTTCGATTTTTTAAGAAACCATGTATTAAGTTTTTGCCCCAGGTGCATACATGTGGCTTTTCTTTTAGCGATTAAAAGCCTCATGAATTGCTGTGAACACTTATCACTTGTACTAAGCCAATTTCTAACAAATTCGGGGTCGTTCGTAAATGATGGTTTTACGGATAGTCTCAGGCCACGGGGGATAATCCCCAAGTATTCATAAATAAAAAGAAAGTACCAGTCAATTTCGTTCTTTACAAAGTTCTTGATGGTGTCCAATACGTCAAAGTCCTCTTCATCGGTATTTTCTTTCCAATTGTCAGATGTTGAGTAGGGTAGTTCTCTAATGGACTGCCAGGTTCCACTGATTGTGTTGGGAGGAGGTAGTCTAAGTTCCGTGGTGGTGGGTAATCTTCTGATTTCCTTCAGGATTCTCGTCATAATACCGTGTATATCCCTATTTAGGTATGCCGAACCTATGTCAGCCACTGCTCCTCTGGTCGGTCGTTGGTCACCCATCGGCCGAACAAATGTAGGTCAGAGACAGGATAAGGAAAAAAGAGAGGGTTAGTCACTGGGCCTTCAAAACGATGGTCCAGGGTTAACTGCGCAGGGCGCCAAAGGTAGGACAGAATGAGTATCTTTTAATTTCCGTGTACGGTGAAAGTGGTGGGGCAGATAAGGGCAGGCAGCCAAATGGTCTCAACCCACCTAAAGGACTCTCGGTGGGTGATTTGAAGATTGGGAGTGGGGTAGCGTGGAGACGCTAAAAAAGGACCACGGGAGCGGCGCCAAAATCCCTAATATCTAAATTTGTGGGGGTATATAACCCATAAAAGATAGCACTTATTATGTCGCTAATTGAGATAAAAGTATTATGTCGCTAATTGAGATAAAAACATATGGTTAAGACAATTATAAATTGACAAGTATAAAATTGAAATATAAAATCAAAATTTAAGTGACTCACTTCACCCAGGAGGGTAATGTGGGATAAAGCTCAAGACACGCACACTACACCTCCTGCGCCTGGATCGCCAGTAGAGTCTTAGAAATGGACAAAGATCACTCTCGAGTCCTTGTTCTTTCTTTTATTCTTTTTATTCCAAGAGCCAGGGTTGGGGGAAGGAGCAGCTCAACGCGTTTCGGGGCCTCTTAATGGGTCCCCTTCATCAGGAGCATAGACATTCAATATACAGTAAGATGGGGTTTAAATAGCATGTGAAATAGCCAAAAAGACCGCCAAAAACGGCATCAAAAAACATTGATAGAACTTATAGATTCTGGTTATAACCAAAACACCCTTAACAAAAAAGAAAAAACATTCCTCACGCCCAATCACCCCACCACTGCTCGCTGCTACTTCCTACCCAAAATCCACAAAACCCTCACCAACCCACCCGGTAGACCAATCATTTCCGGCATAAACTCACTTACATCTAACCTCTCAGCGTATGTCGACACGTTCCTACAGAAATATGTACAGAAACTCCCTTCCCACCTAAGAGATTCCGCAGACCTGATTAACACCCTCAGCAATATAGTTTGGAAGGATCACTACTTTTGGGTCACACTTGACGTGGCATCCCTCTACAGTAACATCCGGCATGATTTAGGATTACGTGCAGTCAAACATTATCTGGAACGGGACCAAGAAATGTCCTCCCCTCAGAAGGAATTCATTCTAAACGCAATACAATTCATTCTAGAACACAATTTTTTCACCTTTAACGATACCTTTTACATACAAACAAGGGGTACCGCTATGGGTACGAAATTCGCACCCTCTTACGCAAACTTGTTCGTAGGCCTTTTTGAAGAGTCTCTAGGTCTCCAATCCCATAAGGATGTGCTTTTTTTACCGCCGATATATCGATGACATTATCTTCATCTGGGGGGGCAACGCTGAGGACCTAACTCCATTCATATCGATGTTAAATCAGAACGACTGGGGCCTTCAATTTACATATGAATCCGACTCCAAGAGCTCAACATTTTTAGATTTACAGATCGAAATCATCAACAACAAGATTACCACCAGCACTCATTTTAAAAAAGTAGACGCCAACAGCTACTTAGAATACTCCAGCTGCCACCACACCAAATGGAAGAAAAATATACCTTACGGGCAAATGAAAAGAGTACGGAGAAACTGTTCCAACGAAAAGACCCTCAAAACACAACTAGGAATTCTTAAAGATCGTTTTCTGGAAAAAGGCTACCCCAAAAGTCTAATCAAGGCGTCGACCCAGAGGATCCTAAAAATAGATCAAAAAGAAGCGTTGAAACCACCACTCCCAAAAACTACGGACGAGAAAGGATACCAATACAACCTTATCACCAGATACAACAGAGACCATCAAAACATCAGAAAAGTAGTAACGAAGCACTGGAATATCCTGCTGAAAGATCCCATCCTCAAAAATATACTACCCCAATTGCCGTCCATAACTTTTAGAAGGGCACAAACCATCAAAAATATCATCGCCCCATCCTGTCCCAAACTCTAAGCCCCTACGAATACAATCGTTCCACTACCCATGAAAAAAGGATGTTTTAAATGTGGCATTAAAAAGTGCAAATGCTGCGCAATGATTGCACACGGCACTAAGACTATCGAAACAGGGGGTCCCTCGGGTCCCTGGAATATAAAACAAGATTTAAACTGCGGAACCAGAAACGTCATCTATCTCCTAAAATGTCCCTGCGGTTTAAAATACGTCGGTAGGACCACACAAACCCTCAGAGAAAGAATGTGTGAGCACAGGTCCAACATTAAACGTAAAGTCCTAACACACAGCGTATCACGACATTTCTCCGAAAGGCATGAGGGATCCATAATCGGTCTCACAGTCACACCCCTAGAAACCATCACCTCATCATACCAACAGTTATGCCGGAAGGAAATGTTCTGGATATTTACACTAAACACCCTATCCCCTTTCGGTTTGAATAAATGTCTAGAATATTCTAACTATTAAAAGAGTACCACTATCCCAACCCTGTATTTTTCACCTATGATACAATCACAGCATCATCCATACGTCCCTATCCGTATACGCATTTAAAACATGATATCTTTGTATCTATCTATACAAATGACGAAAAACGGGCAGCACTCCGGACTTGTGGAAATTCAGTGATGTTTATTCAGTGCAATGCAGCATTTCAGCCCTCACAATGGAGCCTTTGTCAAGCTAATGAACTAGTGCTCTCAACATATTTAAATAGGTGGTTCTCATTATAATTACATAATTGCTCATTAAAACATATTTCACAAATATCAGTACAAAACATGATTATACAGATCATTAAATTACATCGGTGTACATGAATCATCTTTATATCAACATGGTATATATATAGTGGAAAACCAACTTTACCACATGCCCAAATCTGTGTTAAATACACAAATATTTACCAATTGCCTCATAAAGTGCAGCTGTGCTAAATTGTGTTAAAGTACATATCAATTTAGAAAAATTAAAAGAGGGACAAACCCACAACACGAGACTCCACACTGCGATCCGGTATTGGCGTCCCCTGGCGTCCATTGCGCAGGCGCCAGTCTGCATCATTAGATCGCGAGATCCCGTTGCGTCCCGCGCATGCGCATAGAACGCTCAAACTCGTACCTATACGCAGTCGCCGGGACGCACACTAGGCTCGCGAGTCCTCCCCATTTCTCGCGCATGCGCTTTGCGCGGCTGTAAGAAACACGACATCCCAGCAGTATCACACTGCTGCGCATGTACCGAGGGGCGGAGACCAATGCTGTCGTCACTAAGTGACCATGGGGAACGGAGATCAATGTTGTCGTCACTATGTGACCATAGTAACGATATTTGTATGCGGAAATCGGGAACAGTGGCCATCTGGGGACAGGCGATGTACCTGGAAATATGCACTCAGATGAATCCCGTGCACAATCTCCAGCGTCACAAAGAACCTAGACCATATCATAGCCAGGCTCCCGTAACAACATCCCCGTCTCCCATGGTCATATTGGGGACGGTGTGGAGGAGAATGTCTATCACAGGTACACGCAGCCATCTCTGGGTGCATGCACCTGTGGGAAACAGGAGACAGGGCACTCTCGTGTCCCATGTCACCTGCTCCTACATCCATCAACCACACCTAACCTCCTCTGTCCCATCAACATCACCGCAAAATTTCTGACATAAATGTCATGCAATTCATTGGTCTCAGATCCTAAGTCATGAAAAAGAGAAAATATATAAATGGAGAGATATGTGCAGAAAGTGAAAAATACATTCAAAGGACATATACAGTGATCGCAAGGGGATCCCATGTTGGGCGTTGTCCTCTCAATTGAAATCAAATTCTCCATCATGATAATCTATAGAAAAGGAAGACAAAAAAAGGGGAAAATAAATAGAGAGCACAATCCTAACCCACACATTCTCAGATAGAAGACACGTATCCCACCGGCGCCCAGCTAAGTCACCCTAAAATCAACATTGAGTCCGCGGGGTTTTAGGGTTTGCAATTGGAAAATCCAATATAGTTCCCGCTGCTTCAGCATCACTGACCTATCACCCCCCCGTCGTGGCATGGCGATCTGGTCAATGACCCTGAAGCGCAGGTCTTTTTCAGTATGTAATGCTTCCGTGAAATGTTTGGACACCGGTAAATCTAGTCTCTTCTTCCTAATGGTGTACCTATGATGATTCAATCTTGTCTTGACATCCCATGTAGTCTCCCCTACATAAAGGAGATGACAGGGGCAATCCAACAAGTATACTACATAGGAGGAGTCACAGGTCAAGTGATGTTTAATCATATACTTGATCTGTGACTCCTCCTATGTAGTATACTTGTTGGAGTGCCCCTGTCATCTCCTTTATGTAGGGGAGACTACATGGGATGTCAAGACAAGATTGAATCATCATAGGTACACCATTAGGAAGAAGAGACTAGATTTACCGGTGTCCAAACATTTCACGGAAGCATTACATACTGAAAAAGACCTGCGCTTCAGGGTCATTGACCAGATCGCCATGCCACGACGGGGGGGTGATAGGTCAGTGATGCTGAAGCAGCGGGAACTATATTGGATTTTCCAATTGCAAACCCTAAAACCCCGCGGACTCAATGTTGATTTTAGGGTGACTTAGCTGGGCGCCGGTGGGATACGTGTCTTCTATCTGAGAATGTGTGGGTTAGGATTGTGCTCTCTATTTATTTTCCCCTTTTTTTGTCTTCCTTTTCTATAGATTATCATGATGGAGAATTTGATTTCAATTGAGAGGACAACGCCCAACATGGGATCCCCTTGCGATCACTGTATATGTCCTTTGAATGTATTTTTCACTTTCTGCACATATCTCTCCATTTATATATTTTCTCTTTTTCATGACTTAGGATCTGAGACCAATGAATTGCATGACATTTATGTCAGAAATTTTGCGGTGATGTTGATGGGACAGAGGAGGTTAGGTGTGGTTGATGGATGTAGGAGCAGGTGACATGGGACACGAGAGTGCCCTGTCTCCTGTTTCCCACAGGTGCATGCACCCAGAGATGGCTGCGTGTACCTGTGATAGACATTCTCCTCCACACCGTCCCCAATATGACCATGGGAGACGGGGATGTTGTTACGGGAGCCTGGCTATGATATGGTCTAGGTTCTTTGTGACGCTGGAGATTGTGCACGGGATTCATCTGAGTGCATATTTCCAGGTACATCGCCTGTCCCCAGATGGCCACTGTTCCCGATTTCCGCATACAAATATCGTTACTATGGTCACATAGTGACGACAACATTGATCTCCGTTCCCCATGGTCACTTAGTGACGACAGCATTGGTCTCCGCCCCTCGGTACATGCGCAGCAGTGTGATACTGCTGGGATGTCGTGTTTCTTACAGCCGCGCAAAGCGCATGCGCGAGAAATGGGGAGGACTCGCGAGCCTAGTGTGCGTCCCGGCGACTGCGTATAGGTACGAGTTTGAGCGTTCTATGCGCATGCGCGGGACGCAACGGGATCTCGCGATCTAATGATGCAGACTGGCGCCTGCGCAATGGACGCCAGGGGACGCCAATACCGGATCGCAGTGTGGAGTCTCGTGTTGTGGGTTTGTCCCTCTTTTAATTTTTCTAAATTGATATGTACTTTAACACAATTTAGCACAGCTGCACTTTATGAGGCAATTGGTAAATATTTGTGTATTTAACACAGATTTGGGCATGTGGTAAAGTTGGTTTTCCACTATATATATACCATGTTGATATAAAGATGATTCATGTACACCGATGTAATTTAATGATCTGTATAATCATGTTTTGTACTGATATTTGTGAAATATGTTTTAATGAGCAATTATGTAATTATAATGAGAACCACCTATTTAAATATGTTGAGAGCACTAGTTCATTAGCTTGACAAAGGCTCCATTGTGAGGGCTGAAATGCTGCATTGCACTGAATAAACATCACTGAATTTCCACAAGTCCGGAGTGCTGCCCGTTTTTCGTCATTTCTATTGGTGTTGTTCTGTGTCCAGGAACATTGGTGGATTTGCACCCGGCATCTTATAGAGTGCTGCTGATTGTTTTTGCTTTATCTATCTATACAGATATTTTTTATTAAAAAAAAAATATATATAGATTTTATATATATATATATT
This sequence comes from Bufo bufo, assembly GCF_905171765.1. Classification (NCBI taxonomy): domain Eukaryota; kingdom Metazoa; phylum Chordata; class Amphibia; order Anura; family Bufonidae; genus Bufo; species Bufo bufo. The sequence goes on along the minus strand of NC_053392.1, from coordinate 140,850,202 downwards.
TTTTTATTTTTATTTTATTTTTAATTTTATTTTTAATTTTATTTTTATATATATATTATTTTTATATATATATATATTATTTTTTTCTTATATAGTTATATATTTTTTATGATACATATTTTTTACAAGTTATATATATATATGAGTTGTTTCTAGATATGATCCAGTGATCAATGTATATATTTATCATCAATATCACCCCTGTCAATTAATCATGATCTTTCCACTATCACTTGTTGGATTACTATTGATACCTGCTGCAGTCCCCCTTGTATTATCTAAAATATCGCCCCTTATTAGAACCCTTCCCCCAAACCCCAATCACATGACAATGGATAAAATGACTCCACCCACACTAATTGACACCATTGTGCAAAAACCTATATGTATTAATATCCCGAGACTCAGTATGAATCTATTCGTAAGGACCCCCCCCCCCCCTTTGTTTTTCTTTCCCTTTTTTTCTTTTTGTTTTGTTTTCAAACCCCTTGACGATATAACATACACACCCCCGTCTGGAGGCGCGGTTCCGGTTCTGGTGCGTTCCACGATGGGACACACCGGAAGTCGGGTATGCGTTCCACCACGAACATTACATAAGACTTTGCACAGACCCATAGTAGCACCCGGGACTTCCGTTTCCGGTGCGCTCCACGGTGGAATATACCGGAAGTCCGGTTTGCGTTCCACCGTGGCGCAGTGAAGAAAGGGGGACACACACTATCTTTCACATTCAAAGGAGGGTGTAGGTTACCCCTACTAACCCCATATGTTTTTTAAATGGCCCCACTGTATTTTAGATCGATTTTACCTATCGAACCAATGCTTTTGAGATGTAGAGGTCATCACTTCCGATGCGTTCCACAGTGGAACGCATGCAGAAACCGGAAGTGACACAATTTGATGCCGTTCCTGGCGGTCTTTTTGGCTTTTTCACATACTATTTAAACCCCATCTTATTGTATATTGTATATTGAATGTATCTGTACTTTAGATCGATTTTACCTATCAAACCAATTCTTTTGAGATGTAGAGGTCGTCACTTCCGATGCGTTCTACAGTGGAACACATGCAGAAACCGGAAGTGACACAATTTGATGCCGTTTTTGGCGGTCTTTTTGGCTATTTCACATGCTATTTAAACCCCATCTTACTGTATTGAATGTCTATGCTCCTGAAGAAGGGGACCCATTAAGAGGCCCCGAAACGCGTTGAGCTGCTCCTTCCCCCAACCCTGGCTCTTGGAATAAAAAGAATAAAAGAAAGAACAAGGACTCGAGAGTGATCTTTGTCCATTTCTAAGACTCTACTGGCGATCCAGGCGCAGGAGGTGTAGTGTGGGTGTCTTGAGCTTTATCCCACATTACCCTCCTGGGTGAAGTGAGTCACTTAAATTTTGATTTTATATTTCAATTTTATACTTGTCAATTTATAATTGTCTTAACCATATGTTTTTATCTCAATTAGCGACATAATACTTTTATCTCAATTAGCGACATAATAAGTGCTATCTTTTATGGGTTATATACCCCCACAAATTTAGATATTAGGGATTTTGGCGCCGCTCCCGTGGTCCTTTTTTAGCGTCTCCACGCTACCCCACTCCCAATTTATGCAAAGAGTCAGTATTTGCAGTGTTGGCCCTTCTTTTTCAGGACCTCTGCAATTCGACTGGGCATGCTCTCAATCAACTTCTGGGCCAATTCCTGACTGATAGCAACCCATTCTTTCATAATCACTTCTTGGAGTTTGTCAGAATTAGTGGGCTTTTGTTTGTCCACCCGCCTCTTGAGGATTGACCACAAGTTCTCAATGGGATTAAGATCTGGGGAGTTTCCAGGCCATGGACCCAAAATGTCAAAGTTTTGGTCCCCGAGCCACTTAGTTATCACTTTTGCCTTATGGCACGGTGCTCCATCGTGTTGGAAAATGCATTGTTCTTCACCAAACTGTTGTTGGATTGTTGGAAGAAGTTGCTGTTGGAGGGTGTTTTGGTACCATTCTTTATTCATGGTTCTGTTTTTGGGCAAAATTGTGAGTGAGCCCACTCCCTTGGATGAGAAGCAACCCCACACATGAATGGTTTCAGGATGCTTTACTGTTGGCATGACACAGGACTGATGGTAGCGCTCACCTTTTCTTCTCCGGACAAGCCTTTTTCCAGATGCCCAAACAATCGGAAAGAGGCTTCATCAGAGAATATGACTTTGCCCCAGTCCTCAGCAGTCCATTCACCATACTTTCTGCAGAAGATCAATCTGTCCCTGATGTTTTTTTTGGAGAGAAGTGGCTTCTTTGCTGGCCTTCTTGACACCAGGCCATCTTCCAAAAGTCTTCGCCTCACTGTGCGTGCAGATGCGCTCACACCTGCCTGCTTCCATTCCTGAGCAAGCTCTGCACTGGTGGCACTCCGATCCCGCAGCTGGATCCTCTTTAGGAGACGCTCCTGGGGCTTGCTGGACTTTCCTGGACGCCCTGGAGCTTTCTTAACAAGAATTGAACCTCTTTCCTTGAAGTTCTTGATGATCCTATAAATTGTTGATTGAGGTGCAATCTTAGTAGCCACAATATCCTTGCCTGTGAAGCCATATTTATGCAACGCAATGATGGCTGCACGCGTATCTTTGCAGGTCACCATGGTTAACCATGGAAGAACAATGATTTCAAGCATCACCCTCCTTTTAACATGTCGAGTCTGCCATTTTAACCCAATCAGCCTGACATAATGATCTCCAGCCTTGTGCTCGTCAACATTCTCACCTGAGTTAACAAGACGATTACTGAAATGATCTCAGCAGGTCCTTTAATGACAGCAATGAAATGCAGTGGAAAGTTTTTTTTGGGATTAAGTTAATTTTCATGGCAAAGAAGGACTATTATAAAAACTTAAAGGGCTTCTGTTACCCCACTAAAGTCATTTTTTTTTTTTGGGCTAGTTAAATTACTTATATTGCGATATATGAAAATATAATGGTCTTACTTACTTTGATTCAGCAGTTTCTTCTAAAAACGAAGTTTTATAATATGTAAATTAGGTCTCTACCAGCAAGTAGGGCAGCTACTTGCTGGTAGCAGCTGCAGAAAACCGCCCCGTCGTCGTGTTGATTGACAGGGCCAGCCGGGATCTCCTCCTCCGGCCAGCCCTGTCGGCATTTCAAAAATCGCGCGCCTGTGTTCATTCGGCGCAGGCGCTTTGAGATGAGGAGGCTCGCCTCCTCAGCACTCCCTCAGTGCGCCTGCGCCGATGACGTCTTCTATTTCGGTGATGTCATCGGCGCAGGCGCACTGAGGGAGTTCTGAGGAGGCGAGCCTCCTCATCTCAGAGCGCCTGCGCCGAATGAACACAGGCGCGCAATTTTTGAAATGCCGACAGGGCTGGCCGGAGGAGGAGATCCCGGCTGGCCCTGTCAATCAACACGACGAGGGGGCGGTTTTCTGCAGCTGCTACCAGCAAGTAGCCGCCCTACTTGCTGGTAGAGACCTAATTTACATATTATAAAACTTCGTTTTTAGAAGAAACTGCTGAATCAAAGTAAGTAAGACCATTATATTTTCATATATCGCAATATAAGTAATTTAACTAGCCCAAAAAAAAAAAAATGACTTTAGTGGGGTGACAGAAGCCCTTTAAGCAGCAACTTTTCCAATTTCCAATATTTATCTAATTCTCAAAACTTTTGGCCACGACTGTAGGTCCCAGAACAGATCCCTGAGGTACCCCACTGGTAACAAGATCATGGTCTGAATATACTCCAATGACTACAACCCTCTGTTGTCTGTCCCTCAGCCACTGCCTAATCCATTCAACAATATGGGAGTCCAAGCCCAAAGACTGCAATTTATTGATAAGCCTTCTAAGTGGGACAGTATCAAAGCCTTACTAAAGTCTAGATAAGCGATGTCTACTGCACCTCCATCTATTATTTTAGTCACCCAATCCAAAAAATCAATAAGATTAGTTTGACATGATCTCCCTGAAGTAAACCCATGCTGTTTTTCATCTTTCAATCAATGGGATTTTAGATGTTCCACAATCCTCTCCTTGAGTATGGTTTCCATTAATTTCCCCACTATTGATTTCAAGCTTACTGGCCTATAGTTGCCCGATTCCTCCCTACTACCTTTCATGTGAATGGGCACAACATTTGCTAATTTCCAATCTTCTGGTAGTGATTAGTGTCAGCGTCCTTTGTCTGTGAAAATTTTTTTTTAAAAAATTCTGTGTTTTAGGGTTAGTGTTTTAAGGTTTCGTGTGAGTTGTGATTAGTGTCACCGTCTTTTGTTTTCTGAAAAAAAAAGTATTTTTCTGTGTTTTAGGTTTTCGTGTAGATTTTATTTTACCTTTTATTGACCCATTGTCCCCAACCCAATAAAGTTTGCCCAAATTCCCTCAATATTTTCCTTATATTTTTTTGGTATATAAAAACACATCATGAGTGCACGTGGGCGTGCCGGCAGCCGTGGTAGGGGAGTTGGTTCCAGTGCTGGACTGCTCGTCTACCCATGGAGGGGCGGGCACAGGAGGCAGGGATGTCCGCCTCATCCATGAATTTTTTGGGTGTGGCAGCCGCCACATTTAATCTCAAGACGCCGAGGCAGTGGTGTCATTCGTGAAAACAAGCTAGTGGCATGGAGTTCTCTGCCCCGGCATTGAGCAGCAGCAGCTCTTTGCCTCCTGCAGTACCAGCCCCCAGGCCTCAAGAATCGACCCTGATGCTGTTTGACAGCGACAGTGAGAGGGACATCTTGGGGGTGAGCGTGAGCTAGAGCTTGGTTGGAGGAAGAGGAGGGGGTACCGCCCGACTGGTGCGGGTGGTTTCAGCCGCAGAACCTCCGCACCTAGTCAGACTCAGGTGTCAGCGAGGGGACAGCGGAGCCAGGTCTGGGGCTCCATGTCTGCTGTTCCCCTCAGTCAACCACTGTCTGACATTACAGGGGATGAAGAGAAGGGTGACTTAGAATGGGTGCCACCTCCCTTGTCAGGTGACAGCAGCACTGATGAGGAAGGTAGGCACCCGAGGCAAACGGTGCGCCAGGTCACCAGGGAGCCCAGTGGTAGGGGCTCCACTGGTAATGGCAGCAGGAGGTGGCGGCAGCAGCAGCAGGTTCCACCTCCAACTGTGCACACTGAGCCCGAACAGGCACAAACCAGCATCACCCCATCTGACAGAAAGTCAATGCGTAAGTCGCCTGTTTGTTCTTACTTCACCCTGGCAGCAGACGATGTGACAATTGCCATCTGTGAGCTGTGCCATGCCAGGGTGATAAGAGGGAGGTCTGTTGCTAAGCTGGCTTAGCTGGGTACCACTGCCCTTACCCAGCACCTGAGAGTCAACCACTGGTGGGAATGTAAACAGAAGCGGGGTGGTCGTAGCAGCGCCAACAGCAGTGCGCAGGGGACAGCAGCTCCTGCCACTGTCCTGCAGCCACCCCACCCCCTTCCAACAATGCATTCCCACTCCCCCACTCCCTCTCCTAGAGGTACTGGTACTGGCAGCAAGACCCCTGCCTCCTCTGCACCCTCTTCTATTGCCTCCACTGCCGTCCGGTGCTAGCCGTCGGTTGTGATGCATTTGAATGCACTGCGCCCTTCGCCCCCGGGGACCGATGCATGCGTTCACTCAATGGGCTTCTGGCAAGGGTTTTTGCCCAACATCTGCTGCCCTTCAATATTGTGGACTGCAGGCCCAACCCAGATGGAGTGTCCTCAGCTACCATTTCTTTGCCAAGATCGGCGTCCCTGCCCTACACCAGCACATTTTGCAGAATGTATCCCTGTCACTGGATCACACTGTCAGCGACAGGGTGCATCTGACAATAGATGCCTGGACCAGCAGAGATCGACAGAGACGATACACCAGTTTTACAGCCCATTGGGTGTCCCTCTGAGGAGCCGGGAAGGGATCATCAGTTGTGGCAGCATCTTAGTTTGTGGTGCTGCCCCAGGGTGTCCGGGGGAAAACTGCTGCTCTCCCTCAAGCCACTGTCTCCACCACTGCTGAGCCCCCCAGCAAGTGTCCCCGTTGCTACGCAAGTGTTGGGCACGTCCGCTGCCAGGCCGTGCTCCAGCTTGCGAGATTAGGGGAATGGAGATACACTGGACCTGATGTTCTGGCCGCCCTCCAGGCTCAGGTCCACAAGTGGCCGACACCCTGAAGGCTACAGGCAGGTATGGTTGTCTGTGACAACGGCAGCAACCTGCTCACCGCCCTCAATGATGGCAGTCTAACACACATGCCCTGCATGGCACATGTCCTCAATCTTGTGGTACAAAAGTTCCTATGCACATACCCAAAGTTGAGCGACATTGTGCAAAGGGTACAAAGGATTGCCAGCCACTTCCGACGCTTCCCAACCGCCACCGTGTCCCTGTCAAAACTGCAGCAGGACAACGGCCTGCCACCTCACAGGCTGATTGTTGACAGCATGACGCGGTGGAACTCCAACCCTCCACATGCTGGAGAAGTTGTGGGAGCAGCGACGGGCGGTGAAAGAATACCTGCTGGACCAAGGCACTTCCGGGCCATCACACCCATTCCCCTACATCAACAATGTGGAGTGGGGGCAGATACATTATTTCTTCCACGTGTTGGCCCCATTCGAGCAGGCAACCAAAGCATTCAGCAGGGAGCATGTCGGCCTCAATGTTGTGCTCTCCATAGTGTTTCTGCTGGACAGGACACTAGATCACCTGCTCGATGTTGGGGAGAGTGCCTTGGTGGAGCAAGAAGAGGCAACAATGCTCCACCAAGACCAGGCCGAGGACGAGGAGGAATAATTTGTTGAGGAGTTTGCCAACGTCCAGGAGTCTGGGCCTGGTCAGGAGGGAGAGCCGGTGCTTGGGGCACCGTTAGTCCGGGGTTGGGACGGCTCCCACAGGGAGCAGCAGCAGCAGCATCAGCAGGAGGACTAATATGTCATGGTCGTAAGCAGCCAAGAAGAGTTACAGCGGGTTGTCCTCTTCCCCATAGCTGCCCACACACTGCAATGCTTCAGAATGGACCTCCGGATCAAGAAAATTAAGGAGAGGGATGATTTTTGGTATATATATGTACAGTACAGACCAAAAGTTTAGACACACCTTCTCATTCAAAGAGTTTTCTTTTTTTTCATGACTATGAAGGAATCAAAACTATGAATTAACACATGTGGAATTATATACATAACAAACAAGTGTGAAACAACTGAAAATATGTCATATTCTAGGTTCTTCAAAGTAGCCACCTTTTGCTTTGATTACTGCTTTGCACACTCTTGGCATTCTCTTGATGAGCTTCGAGGTAGTCCCCTGAAATGGTCTTCAACAGTCTTGAAGGAGTTCCCAGAGATGCTTAGCACTTGTTGGCCCTTTTGCCTTCACTCTGCGGTCCAGCTCACCCCAAACCATCTCGATTGGGTTCAGGTCCGGTGACTGTGGAGGCCAGGTCATCTGGCGCAGCACCCCATCACTCTCCTTCATGGTCAAATAGCCCCTACTTTCAAAGTTTTCCCAATTTTTCGGCTGACTGACTGACCTTCATTTCTTGAAGTAATGATGGCCACTCGTTTTTCTTTACTTAGCTGCTTTTTTCTTGCCATAATACAAATTCTAACAGTCTATTCAGTAGGACTATCAGCTGTGTATCCACCTGACTTCTCCTCAATGTCACTGATGGTCCCAACCCCATTTATAAGGCAAGAAATCCCACTTATTATTATTATTATTATGGTGAAAACCATTTCAGGGGACTACCTCTTGAAGCTCATGAAGAGAATGCCAAGAGTGTGCAAAGCAGTAATCAAAGCAAAAGGTGGCTACTTTGAAGAACCTAGAATATGACATATTTTCAGTTGTTTCACACTTGTTTGTTATGTATATAATTCCACATGTGTTAATTCATAGTTTTGATGCCTTCATAGTCATGAAAATAAAGAAAACTCTTTGAATGAGAAGGTGTGTCCAAACTTTTGATCTGTACTGTATATATATGTATATATGTATATATATGTATATATGCCCTGACATATATGCATATATATATATATGGGGCCTTTTTCTAGGCCCGTCCAGGTAGGATGTGTATGCATACATAGAGATGTATGTGTGCCCCCTTGGCAGCATACATCTCTATGTATATAGGGTATATTATAGGGGCGGGTTTTAGGGGTATGGGTACATATATATATATATATCTATAGATGTGTCCCAGACATCTGTGGATATATATGTACCCCTATGATGTGTCAGTATTTAGGTGGGCTTATTCCTGCCCCCTATGTGTATGCTATGTCCATTCATATATGTTTATAGATGTGGAAAAAGCAAATGTGATCGCACACTACATCCAGCACTCTGCCCTGCCTCCATGCTGGATGAGTGCTGGATGTAGTGTGCGATCACATTTGCATTTTCCGTTTGTATATGTATTTCGCCATAGTGATATGCACCTACATACGGGTTGTGCGGACTCAACCCCCCACATGTTTATAGATGTGCCTCAAGCATCTATAAACATATATGGTCGTAATCCCGCTCAAAAAGACGCCTGCTGGGGGGGGTGGAGGAGACCGACAGTTGGACAATTATGTCCAACGTCGGCCTCTACAAAGGACAGAGGATCAATAAAATCCTCTGCCCTTTGTCACCATCTCCGGCCGCTCCGGAGATGGTGCACCTAACAGAGACATGGGAACAAAGAGTTCCCATGCCCCTGTGAGTGGCTGACCTCCGGCGCTGTAATTACAGCGCCTGAGATAGGCGTCCCCTTCACATGATGTCCCAGATGTGCTCAATTGGATTCAGGTCTGGGGAACGGGCGGGCCAGTCCATAGCATCAATGCCTTCGTCTTGCAGGAACTGCTGACACACTCCAGCCACATAAGGTCTAGCATTGTCTTGCATTAGGAGGAACCCAGGGCCAACCACACCAACATATGGTCTCACAAGGGGTCTGAGGATCTTATCTCGGTACCTAATGGCAGTCAGGCTACCTCTGGCGAGCACATGGAGGGCAGTGCGGCCCTCCAAAGAAATGCCACCCCACACCATTACTTACCCAATGCCAAACCGGTCATGCTGGAGGATGTTGCAGGCAGCAGAACGTTCTCCACGGCATCTCCAGACTCTGTCACGTCTGTCACATGTGCTCAGTGTGAACCTGCTTTCATCTGGAGGAGACCGACAGTTGGACAATTATGTCCAACGTCGGCCTCTACAAAGGACAGAGGATCAATAAAATCCTCTGCCCTTTGTCACCATCTCCGGCCGCTCCGGAGATGGTGCACCTAACAGAGACATGGGAACAAAGAGTTCCCATGCCCCTGTGAGTGGCTGACCTCCGGCGCTGTAATTACAGCGCCTGAGATAGGCGTCCGCTTCACAGGCGGGAGGATCAAATGATCCCCCCCCTGGAAGCGCGCTTCGAGATCCTCGGGCCGGCGCGGTGACGTCATATCACCACGCCGGCCCACGTGTTGAGGCCGGCGATGCGCATGCGCACGGCGGCAATAGTAGGACTGCGAGCGGGTGCCGCCAAGTTTAAATAGACCGGCGGCGCTCCGCTCAGCAGTCAGGTAATTCACCCTGCACGAAGAGGCATCCCCTGGATCAACGAGCCCCCCTGGACAACGAGCATATCACCGCTGAGTATCTGCATTTAACCCTTTTTTATCCTCCCTATACCACCAACGATCCCAGTACACCTCCAGCAGACCAAAATTCCCCTGTGTTCCCCTATAGCCCCTGCTTTCCCTGGTTTACCCTTAACCCTTGGCAACCCTTACCTTCCCCTGCATCTCATTTACCCTTACCCCTGCACCCTTGGTAACCCTTACCTTCCCCTGCCCTGAGCCTAATCCCCCTGTGTTCCCCCAGGATCCCCGCTACCCTGGTGTTACCCCCTTCCCGGCTGCCCTGTTTACCCCAGCTGCCGCAGTGTCTGTATTTACCCCTTGTAATTCCCCGTAGGGATAGTATATTGCCAGGATTGGGTGGGCTCCGGATAAAGTGTATGTATGAGATTGTAGATAAATTCTGGGGAGGAATTGGGACTGTGAGTGTAGTTAGTACCGTATTAGTGTATTGTTATAGTATGTGTACTTATTGCTGTGTGCTGTTATAACTATATATATCTATTCCCTTGATATAGATATATGTGGTTATAAACATATGTTCCTTTGTAGAAGTAAGGCACCACAGCAATAGTTTGTAGTGTATTGTTGGTACTGTATGATTAGTCTATTACGTATGTTATATTCTGTAAGGATTAATAAATACTGTGTTATTTATACTTATTGTGTAACGTGTGGTTACTAGCGGTAGTCAGTAAGGCGCACGCAGCTAGTTTAGTGATTAACGTAAGGCAATCAGTAGCGATTTGTTGATAAGTAAGGCATAAATAGGCAGAGTTATCATAAGACGACTCACGCCTAGTTATGAATATTAATTATTGATATTAACATAAATATCAATAATTAATATCCCCTTTAACAGCCACCCTTTTAGACCCTCGCTGCAAGGGGAAACTGGAGCAGTTCATCCCAGCCAGCCGGAGGGATGCCCGTATGAATAACCTGTGGGCCTGTCTGATCCTCCGGCTGGAGCAGGCAAACCCACAGCTTCACGCTCTAGTTCTCCACACCCATCTCATCCAGCAGGTGGCTGGCCCAAGCAGCTCCAGCCGAGTAGGTGATCTTATGGGTGAGATGAGGTTGTTCTACCAGTCTGCGCGATCCAGTAGCAGCAGCAGTCACCACCAGCGGCTGGCCCGCATGTTGGCAGACTATATGGATTCCATCGGTGCTTCCGACAGCAAGAGCACCGATGACCCCAAGGAGTACTGAGTTGCCAGGCTGAACACCTGCCTTGAGCTCGCTCAGTATGCACTGGAAGTACTGTCTTGCCCTCCCTCCAGCGTATTGTCTTAGCGGACATTTAGCGCGGCAGGTGGGGTGGTCACCAACAAGCGGACCCGTCTGTCCAATTACTCCGTGGACAGACTGACATTTATCAAAAAACGAGTCCTGGATCGGCAGCGACTTCTTGGCCCCTGCCGTCAGTTTCGGGCGCTGAAGAGTCCCTTGTCAATCCCACTCCTTGGCTCTCCCTCCCAAACTTTGTTGTTTTTTAACTTATATATATTTTACTTGATGAATTTATTTATTTATATATTTATTTATGGATGAATTTTTTAAATATATTTATTTATAACTTTATTTATATATTTCCGTAATAATGCATTTATTTATGTATTTATTGATGAATTTATTTATGTATTTATTTATTTATGGATGCATTTTTTATATATTTATTTATTTATTGATGACTTTATTTATATATTTCTCTATTGTTGAATATCTTTATGTATTTTTTTGGCGAACATGTAGCGTGGCCGAGCTCTGTTCGGTACGCGGTACAGGAGCTTTTGTTTCCTGTACTTGGCCGGACTGACAGGAAGTGCTCACTTAGTGTGCACTTCCTGTCAGTCCAGCCGGGTACAGGAAACAAATGCTCCTGTACCGCAGACCGAACAGAGCTCGGCCACGCTACACTAGAGGGGGGGGGGGGAATGAGAGTGACAAGGGAGGGGGGGAGTAAATGAGAGTGACAAGGGAGGGGGGGGAGTAAATGAGAGTGACAAGGGGGGGAGTAAATGAGAGTGACAAGGGGGGGAGTAAATGAGAGTGACAAGGGGGGGAGTAAATGAGAGTGACAAGGGAGGGGGAGAGTAAATGAGAGTGACAAGGGAGGGGGGAGTAAATGAGAGTGACAAGGGAGGGGGGGAGTAAATGAGAGTGACAAGGGGGGGAGTAAATGAGAGTGACAAGTGACGTACAGTAATCCGGTCCTCTACAATGCAGATGTCTGTAGGGGGAGAAAATTTCAGGGCTTCCAGGGAAAGATGGGGTAGATAGATAAATAGATAGATTATAGCATGATGGACAACATGTATATATATATATATATATATATATATATATACAGTACAGACCAAAAGTTTGGACACACCTTCTCATTCAAAGAGTTTTCTTTATTTTCATGACTATGAAGGCATCAAAACTATGAATTAACACATGTGGAATTATATACATAACAAACAAGTGTGAAACAACTGAAAATATGTCATATTCTAGGTTCTTCAAAGTAGCCACCTTTTGCTTTGATTACTGCTTTGCACACTCTTGGCATTCTCTTGATGCGCTTCAAGAGGTAGTCCCCTGAAATGGTCTTCCAACAGTGTTGAAGGAGTTCCCAGAGATGCTTAGCACTTGTTGACCCTTTTGCCTTCACTCTGCGGTCCAGCTCACCCCAAACCATCTCGATTGGGTTCAGGTCCAGTGACTGTGGAGGCCAGGTCATCTGGCGCAGCACCCCATCACTCTCCTTCATGGTCAAATAGCCCTTACTTTCAAAGTTTTCCCAATTTTTCGGCTGACTGACTGACCTTCATTTCTTAAAGTAATGATGGCCACTCATTTTTCTTTCCTTAGCTTCTTTTTTCTTGCAATAATACAAATTCTAACAGTCTATTCAGTAGGACTATCAGCTGTGTATCAACCTGACTTCTCCTCAAAGCCACTGATGGTCCCGACCCCATTTATAAGGCAAGAAATCCCACTTATTAAACCTGACAGGGCACACCTGTGAAGTGAAAACCATTTCAGGTGACTACCTCTTGAAGCTCCTCAAGATAATGCCAAGAGTGTGCAAAGCAGTAATCAAAGCAAAAGGTGGCTACTTTGAAGAACCTAGAATATGAAATATTTTCAGTTGTTTCACACTTGTTTGTCATGTATATAATTTCACATGTGTTACTTCATAGTTTTGATGCCTTCAGTGTGAATCTACAATTTTCATAGTCATGAAAATAAAGAAAACTCTTTGAATGAGAAGGTGTGTCCAAACCTTTGGTCTGTACTGTATATATATATATATATATACACTGCTCAAAAAAATAAAGGGAACACAAAAATAACACATCCTAGATCTGAATTAATTAAATATTCTTCTGAAATACTTTGTTCTTTACATAGTTGAATGTGCTGACAACAAAATCACACAAAAATTAAAAAATGGAAATCCAATTTTTCAACCCATGTAGGTCTGGATTTGGAGTCACACTCAGAATTTAAGTGGAAAAACACACTACAGGCTGATCCAGCTTTGATGTAATGTCCTTAAAACAAGTCAAAATGAGGCTCAGTAGTGTGTGTGGCCTCCACGTGCCTGTATGACCTCCCTACAATGCCTGTGCATGCTCCTGATGAGGTGGCGGACGGTCTCCTGAGGGATCTCCTCCCAGACCTGGACTAAAGCATCTGCCAACTCCTGGACAGTCTGTGGTGCAATGTGACGTTGGTGGATAGAGCGAGACATGATGTCCCAGATGTGCTCAATTGGATTCAGGTCTGGGGAACGGGCGGGCCAGTCCATAGCATCAATGCCTTCGTCTTGCAGGAACTGCTGACACACTCCAGCCACATAAGGTCTAGCATTGTCTTGCATTAGGAGGAACCCAGGGCCAACCACACCAACATATGGTCTCACAAGGGGTCTGAGGATCTCATCTCGGTACCTAATGGCAGTCAGGCTACCTCTGGCGAGCACATGGAGGGCAGTGCGGCCCTCCAAAGAAATGCCACCCCACACCAATACTTACCCAATGCCAAACCGGTCATGCTGGAGGATGTTGCAGGCAGCAGAACGTTCTCCACGGCATCTCCAGACTCTGTCACGTCTGTCACATGTGCTCAGTGTGAACCTGCTTTCATCTGTGAAGAGCACAGGGCGCCAGTGGTGAATTTGCCAATCTTGGTGTTCTCTGGGAAATGCCAAACGTCCTGCACGGTGTTTGGCTGTAAGCACAACCCCCACCTGTGGACGTCGGGCCCTCATATCACCCTCATGGAGTCTGTTTCTGACCGTTTGAGCAGACACATGCACATTTGTGGCCTGCTGGAGGTCATTTTGCAGGGCTCTGGCAGTGCTCCTCCTGTTCCTCCTTGCACAAAGGCGGAGGTAGCGGTCCTGCTGCTGGGTTGTTGCCCTCCTACGGCCTCCTCCACGTCTCCTGATGTACTGGCCTGTCTCCTGGTAGCGCCTCCATGCTCTGGACACTACGCCGAAAGACACAGCAAACCTTCTTGCCACAGATCGCATTGATGTGCCATCCTGGATAAGCTGCACTACCTGAGCCACTTGTGTGGGTTGTAGACTCCGTCTCATGCTACCACTAGAGTGAAAGCACCGCCAGCATTCAAAAGTGACCAAAACATCAGCCAGGAAGCATAGGAACTGAGAAGTGGTCTGTGGTTACCACCTGCAGAACCACTCCTTTATTGGGGGTGTCTTGCTAATTGCCTATAATTTCCACCTGTTGTCTATCCCATTTGCACAACAGCATGTGAAATTGATTGTCACTCAGTGTTGCTTCCTAAGTGGACAGTTTGATTTCACAGAAGTGTGATTGACTTGGAGTTACATTGTGTTGTTTAAGTGTTCCCTTTATTTTTTTGAGCAGTGTATATATATATATATATATATATATACCCCATCTCTCCATGGAAGCCCTGCATTATTCTACCCATCCAGACCTCTGCATTGTATAGGACCAGATTACTGTACATTTTTATACATACTTAAAGAGATATGAATTTCTATGTCAAGTCCACAAAGATTAATTAAATCTGTATTAGTTTTGTGGAGTAAGTTTACCGGCTGTTCGATGTAACTCAAGAACACATGGTACCTTCAAAACAGACTCTAAACTCTGCTTGGCTGGATGACAGTGTAGGTGCTCCCCGGTGCCTGTTAGACTCTTCCTGGTGAAGTCTGCCCCGGGCTGTGTGACACTACCCCCCGTGTGTAGCCAAGCTTTGCAGCTAAAGGCTTATTCTGCTGTGATCGATGATCCAGGCTGCACACTGGAGGCAGCCGCTGAGGACCCCGCCAGCAGGCGAGTCATCACCGAGGGGAGGGGAACTTATCCTGGCGGCAGAGTCGGCGACACTTCCACATCCGGGTCGAGGCAAGCTGGTTCCTCACTGGCTTCTTTGCTCTGATGGGCAGAGGATGGCTGGGTGTTGCTGATGGCTGGAGCACGGCGTGTGTGTGGCGCTGATCATGTATGGGTCGTGCGATCCGCAGTAACCATGCTTCTTTACAGACAAAAGGAGGATGAGAGAGCCGCTGCTAAACCCAGCCAGTCCTGCTGCCCTCTGGCTTGGAGGAATCAGCACACGGGGCGGCAGGCTACGTTACCACAGTGTTCTTCTCTAGACTCGATGTGCCCGATATGGAAACTGAGAGCAGACCAGTGCGGGCAGCGTGTGGAGCTAATGTCGTACTAATTTATTGTGGGCTGTACAAACTTAAAATACAATTGATAAACAATTTTGTCAAAGGAAAATATTGCTTTTTGTATGCATGGGAGCACATTCCTGCTCTAGACGACAAACCTGCTGCTTTCAGAGGTGTCTAAGTTTATTTTTGTTGTTGCCCAGGTCTGGTGGGAGCCCATTCCTCGGAACACATTCCTGCTGCAAACAATGAACCTGCTACTGTCAGAGGTGTCTAAGTTTATTTTTGTTGTTGCCCATGTCTGGTGGGGGCCCATTCCTGGGAACAAATTCCTGCTGCAAACAAAGAACCTGCTGCTGTCTGTTCCTCCTGAGTTAGGCCGTGCTATGTGTGGGCCTTAGACTCGACCATTAACATGTACCTGCTGCTGCTGTCTGCCTTATACTTCACCATTATCTTTATCTGCTGCTGCTGTCTGTCCTGAAAGATACAAAAGTAATGTAAGCATTATACCTTGGCATTTTCTGTCACGGATCTCTCTGATCCACTCCGAATTCCTCCTCTTCAAATCCAACCATTTTTTTTATATGGCCATCCTAGGGTGATTGCCCTTAAACTTCCTCTTGAGCTCGGAACGTGAACTCACTCATAGTAATGGACGAACATCTGCCGGGGCGGTTCGCAAACGCGATCGCGCGAACGCGATCAAATGTTCGCGAACCACAAGTTTGCGGCGGGTCACATTCATTTTAATGGCAGGCGAACCTGAAAAACCTTCAGCTCATATTTGCAGCCAAGAAATAATTACTAGAAGTGCACAAATAGTCCCACAACATGGACAGTGACATACCAGATGTATTATTCGAATTTGCGATCTCCATTTATTATTTTTTTCAATGCGAAATATCGGCAATATAATTTTCGCGTACACAAATGCACTATACAGTCCCAAAATGGACTATAAAGAAAGTATTTTGGTATATAACACCCCACTTTAACCACCTCAGCCCCCAGTGCTTAAACACCCTGAAAGACCAGGCCACTTTTTACACTTCTGACCTACACTACTTTCACCGTTTATTGCTCGGTCATGCAACTTACCACCCAAATGAATTTTACCTCCTTTTCTTCTCACTAATAGAGCTTTCATTTGGTGGTATTTCATTGCTGCTGACATTTTTACTTTTTTTGTTATTAATCGAAATTTAACGATTTTTTTTGCAAAAAAATGACATTTTTCACTTTTAAGTTGTAAAATTTTGCAAAAAAAAACGACATCCATATATAAATTTTGCTCTAAATTTATTGTTCTACATGTCTTTGATAAAAAAAAAATGTTTGGGTAAAAAAAAAATGGTTTGGGTAAAAGTTATAGCGTTTACAAACTATGGTACAAAAATGTGAATTTCCGCTTTTTGAAGCAGCTCTGACTTTCTGAGCACCTGTCATGTTTCCTGAGGTTCTACAATGGCCAGACAGTACAAACACCCCACAAATGACCCCATTTCGGAAAGTACACACCCTAAGGTATTCGCTGATGGGCATAGTGAGTTCATAGAACTTTTTATTTTTTGTCACAAGTTAGCGGAAAATGATGATTTTTTTTTTTTTTTTTTTCTTACAAAGTCTCATATTCCACTAACTTGTGACAAAAAATAAAAAGTTCTATGAACTCACTATGCCCATCAGCGAATACCTTGGAGTCTCTTCTTTCCAAAATGGGGTCACTTGTGGGGTAGTTATACTGCCCTGGCATTCTAGGGGCCCAAATGTGTGGTAAGGAGTTTGAAATCAAATTCTGTAAAAAAATGACCTGTGAAATCCGAAAGGTGCTCTTTGGAATATGGGCCCCTTTGCCCACCTAGGCTGCAAAAAAGTGTCACACATCTGGTATTGCCGTACTCAGGAGAAGGTGGGGAATGTGTTTTGGGGTGTCATTTTACATATACCCATGCTGGGTGAGAGAAATATCTTGGCAAAAGACAACTTTTCCCATTTTTTTATACAAAGTTGGCATTTGACCAAGATATTTATCTCACCCAGCATGGGTATATGTAAAAAGACACCCCAAAACACATTCCCCACCTTCTCCTGAGTACGGAGATACCAGATGTGTGACACTTTTTTGCAGCCTAGGTGGGCAAAGGGGCCCATATTCCAAAGAGCACCTTTCGGATTTCACAGGTCAATTTTTACAGAATTTGATTTCAAACTCCTTACCACACATTTGGGCCCCTAGAATGCCAGGGCAGTATAACTACCCCACAAGTGACCCCATTTTGGAAAGAAGACACCCCAAGGTATTCCGTGAGGGGCATGGCGAGTTCCTAGAATTTTTTATTTTTTGTCACAAGTTAGTGGAAAATGATGATTTATTTTTTATTTTTTTTTCATACAAAGTCTCATATTCCACTAACTTGTGACAAAAAATAAAAACTTCCATGAACTCACTATGCCCATCAGCGAATACCTTGGGGTCTCTTCTTTCCAAAATGGGGTCACTTGTGGGGTAGTTATACTGCCCTGGCATTCTAGGGGCCCAAATGTGTGGTAAGGAGTTTGAAATCAAATTCTGTAAAAAATGACGAGTGAAATCCGAAAGGTGCTCTTTGGAATATGGGCCTCTTTGCCCACCTAGGCTGCAAAAAAGTGTCACACATCTGGTATCTCCGTACTCGGGAGAAGTTGGGGAATGTGTTTTGAGGTGTCATTTTACATATACCCATGCTGGGTGAGATAAATATCTTGGTCAAATGCCAACTTTGTATAAAAAAATGGGAAAAGTTGTCTTTTGCCAAGATATTTCTCTCACCCAGCATGGGTATATGTAAAATGACACCCCAAAACACATTCCCCAACTTCTACTGAATACGGAGATACCAGATGTGTGACACTTTTTTGCAGCCTAGGTGGGCAAAGGGGCCCATATTCCAAAGAGCACCTTTCGGATTTCACTCGTCATTTTTTACAGAATTTGATTTCAAACTCCTTACCACACATTTGGGCCCCTAGAATGCCAGGGCAGTATAACTACCCCATAAGTGACCCCATTTTGGAAAGAAGAGACCCCAAGGTATTCGCTGATGGGCATAGTGAGTTCATGGAAGTTTTTATTTTTTGTCACAAGTTAGTGGAATATGAGACTTTGTATGAAAAAAAAAAAAAAAAAAAAATCATCATTTTCCACTAACTTGTGACAAAAAATAAAAAATTCTAGGAACTCGACATGCCCCTCACGGAATACCTTGGGGTGTCTTCTTTCCAAAATGGGGTCACTTGTGGGGTAGTTATACTGCCCTGGCATTTTCCAGGGGCCCTAATGTGTGGTAAGTAGGTAAATGACCTGTGAAATCCTAAAGGTGCTCTTTGGAATGTGGGCCCCTTTGCCCACCTAGGCTGCAAAAAAGTGTCACACATGTGGTATCGCCGTATTCAGGAGACGTTGGGGAATGTGTTTTGGGGTGTCATTTTACATATACCCATGCTGGGTGAGAGAAATATCTTGGCAAAAGACAACTTTTCCCATTTTTTTATACAAAGTTGGCATTTGACCAAGATATTTATCTCACCCAGCATGGGTATATGTAAAATGACACCCCAAAATACATTCCCCAACTTCTCCTGAGTACGGCGATACCACATGTGTGACACTTTTTCTGCAGCCTAGATGCGCAAAGGGGCCCAAATTCATTTTAGGAGGGCATTTTTAGACATTTGGATACCAGACTTCTTCTCACGCTTTGGGGCCCCTAGAATGCCAGGGCAGTATAAATACCCCACATGTGACCCCATTTTGGAAAGAAGACACCCCAAGGTATTCAATGAGGGGCATGGCGAGTTCATAGAAATTTTTTTTTTTTGGGCACAAGTTAGCGGAAATTGATATTTTTTATTTTTTTTCTCACAAAGTCTCCAGTTCCGCTAACTTGGGACAAAAATTTCAATCTTTCATGGACTCAATATGCCCCTCACGGAATACCTGGGGGTGTCTTCTTTCCGAAATGGGGTCACATGTGGGGTATTTATACTGCCCTGGCATTCTAGGGGCCCTAAAGCGTGAGAAGAAGTCTGGAATATAAATGTCAAAAAAATTTTACGCATTTGGATTCCGTGAGGGGTATGGTGAGTTCATGTGAGATTTTATTTTTTGACACAAGTTAGTGGAATATGAGACTTTGTAAGAAAAAAATAAATAAAATTCCGCTAACTTGGGCCAAAAAAATGTCTGAATGGAGCCTTACAGAGGGTGATCAATGACAGGGGGGGTGATCAATGACAGGGGGGGTGATCAATGACAGGGGGGTGATCAATGACAGGGGGGGTGATCAATGACAGGGGGGTGATCAGGGAGTTTATATGGGGTGATAACCACAGTCATTGATCACGCCCGTGTAAGGCTTCATTCAGACGTCCGTATGCGTTTTGCGGATCCGATCCATCTATCAGTGCATCCGTAAAAATCATGCGGACATCTGAATGGAGCTTTACAGGGGGGTAATCAATGACAGGGGTGTAATCAATGACAGGGGGGTGATCAGGGAGTCTATATGGGGTGATAACCACAGTCATTGATCATGCCCCTGTAAGGCTTCATTCAGACGTCCAGATGCGTTTTGTGGATCCGATCCATCTATCAGTGCATCCGTAAAAATCATGCGGACATCTGAATGGAGCTTTACAGGGGGGTAATCAATGACAGGGGTGTAATCAATGACAGGGGGGTGATCAGGGAGTCTATATGGGGTGATAACCACAGTCATTGATCATGCCCCTGTAAGGCTTCATTCAGACGTCCGGATGCGTTTTGCGGATCCGATCCATCTATCAGTGCATCCGTAAAAATCATGCGGACATCTGAATGGAGCTTTACAGGGGGGTAATCAATGACAGGGGTGTAATCAATGACAGGGGGGTGATCAGGGAGTCTATATGGGGTGATAACCACAGTCATTGATCACGCCCCTGTATGGCTTCATTCAGACGTCCGTATGCGTTTTGCGGATCCGATCCATCTATCAGTGCATCCGTAAAAATCATGCGGACATCTGAATGGAGCTTTACAGGGGGTTGATCAATGACAGGGGTGTGATCAGGGAGTCTATATGGGGTGATAACCACAGTCATTAATCACGCCCCTGTAAGGCTTCATTCAGACGTCCGGATGCGTTTTGCGGATCCGATCCATCTATCAGTGGATCCGTAAAAATCATGCGGACATCTGAATGGAGCTTTACAGGGGGTTGATCAATGACAGGGGGGTAATCAATGACAGGGGGGTGATCAGGGAGTCTATATGGGGTGATAACCACAGTCATTGATCATGCCCCTGTAAGGCTTCATTCAGACGTCCGGATGCGTTTTGCGGATCCGATCCATCTATCAGTGCATCCGTAAAAATCATGCGGACATCTGAATGGAGCTTTACAGGGGGTTGATCAATGACAGGGGTGTGATCAGGGAGTCTATATGGGGTGATAACCACAGTCATTGATCACGCCCCTGTAAGGCTTCATTCAGACGTCCGGATGCGTTTTGCGGATCCGATCCATCTATCAGTGGATCCGTAAAAATCATGCGGACATCTGAATGGAGCTTTACAGGGGGTTGATCAATGACAGGGGGGTAATCAATGACAGGGGTGTGATCAGGGAGTCTATATGGGGTGATAACCACAGTCATTGATCACGCCCCTGTAAGGCTTCATTCAGACGTCCGGATGCGTTTTGCGGATCCGATCCATCTATCAGTGGATCCGTAAAAATCATGCGGACATCTGAATGGAGCTTTACAGGGGGTTGATCAATGACAGGGGGGTAATCAATGACAGGGGGGTGATCAGGGAGTTTATATGGGGTGATAACCACAGTCATTGATCACGCCCGTGTAAGGCTTCATTCAGACGTCCGTATGCGTTTTGCGGATCCGATCCATCTATCAGTGCATCCGTAAAAATCATGCGGACATCTGAATGGAGCTTTACAGGGGGGTAATCAATGACAGGGGTGTAATCAATGACAGGGGGGTGATCAGGGAGTCTATATGGGGTGATAACCACAGTCATTGATCATGCCCCTGTAAGGCTTCATTCAGACGTCCGGATGCGTTTTGTGGATCCGATCCATCTATCAGTGCATCCGTAAAAATCATGCGGACATCTGAATGGAGCTTTACAGGGGGGTAATCAATGACAGGGGTGTAATCAATGACAGGGGGGTGATCAGGGAGTCTATATGGGGTGATAACCACAGTCATTGATCATGCCCCTGTAAGGCTTCATTCAGACGTCCGGATGCGTTTTGCGGATCCGATCCATCTATCAGTGCATCCGTAAAAATCATGCGGACATCTGAATGGAGCTTTACAGGGGGGTAATCAATGACAGGGGTGTAATCAATGACAGGGGGGTGATCAGGGAGTCTATATGGGGTGATAACCACAGTCATTGATCACGCCCCTGTAAGGCTTCATTCAGACGTCCGTATGCGTTTTGCGGATCCGATCCATCTATCAGTGCATCCGTAAAAATCATGCGGACATCTGAATGGAGCTTTACAGGGGGGTAATCAATGACAGGGGGGTAATCAATGACAGGGGGGTGATCAGGGAGTCTATATGGGGTGATAACCACAGTCATTGATCATGCCCCTGTAAGGCTTCATTCAGACGTCCGGATGCGTTTTGCGGATCCGATCCATCTATCAGTGCATCCGTAAAAATCATGCGGACATCTGAATGGAGCTTTACAGGGGGTTGATCAATGACAGGGGTGTGATCAGGGAGTCTATATGGGGTGATAACCACAGTCATTGATCACGCCCCTGTAAGGCTTCATTCAGACGTCCGGATGCGTTTTGCGGATCCGATCCATCTATCAGTGGATCCGTAAAAATCATGCGGACATCTGAATGGAGCTTTACAGGGGGTTGATCAATGACAGGGGGGTGATCAGGGAGTCTATATGGGGTGATCAGGGGTGATCAGGGGCTAATAAGGGGTTAATAAGTGACGGGGGGGGGGGTGTAGTGTAGTGTAGTGGTGCTTGGTGCTACTTTACTGAGCTACCTGTGTCCTCTGGTGGTCGATCCAAACAAAGGGGACCACCAGAGGACCAGGTAGCAGGTATATTAGACGCTGTTATCAATACAGCGTCTAATATACCTGTTAGGGGTTAAAAAAAACACATCTCCAGCCTGCCAGCGAACGATCGCCGCTGGCAGGCTGGAGATCAACTCTCTTACCTTCCGTTCCTGTGAGCGCGCGCGCCTGTGTGCGCGCGTTCACAGGAAATCCCGGCTCACGCGAGATGACGCGTATATGCGTCGCTGAGCGCAGGGCTGCCACCTCCGGAACGCGAATCTGCGTACAGCGGTCCGGAGGTGGTTAATCAGTTTTTTTGGGGGGAGACTGGTATATTACACCAGTAGAAATTATTTGTTCCAATAGCGCTTGTCCCTCTATATACCTGCAGTATCGCAGCAGAACCGCACACAACTGCCGCACAATACAAATGCACTATAATATACTTTCTAACATAGAAAGTATATTATAACATTGTACAAGGAAGGCAATCCATTAGAATATACATAAAGATAAAACGTAGCCTTTATTAATTTTACTATGAGGCTCCATTCACACTTCCGTAAGTGTTTGCGGATCCGAAAAACACGGACACTGGCAATGTGCATTCCGCGGACCGCACATCGCTGGCACTATAATAGAAAATGCCTAATCTTGTCTGCAATTGCGGACAAGAATAGGACATGTTCTATTTTTTTGCGGAAACGGAAGCACAGATGCGGAAGTGCGGATCCGCAAATGCGGATGCGGACAGCACATTCTGGCCCCATTGAACATAAATGGGTCTGCACCCGTTCCGCAAAATTGCGGCATGGATGCGGACCCATTTTGCGGACATGTGAATGGAAAAGATATCCCTCAAAATGAAAATAAATAAATTTTTAAAGTTAAAGGGGTTCTGCACTTTGTTTTAACTGATGATCTATCCTCTGGATAGATCATCAGCATCTGATCGGCGGGGGACCGACACCCAGGACCCCCGCCGATCAGCTGTTTGAGAAGGCAGCGGCGCTACAGCAGCAGCGCGGCCTTCTCGCTGTTTACCGCTGGCCCAGTGACGTCATGACTAGTATCACTGGCCTGGGCGCGGCTAAGCTCTGTTCCCTTGAATGAAACTTAGCCCCGCTCACGCTAGTTGATACTAGTCGTGACGTCACTGGGCCAGCGGTAAACAGTGAGAAGGCCGGGCTGCTGCTGTAGCGCCGCTGCCTTCTCAAACAGCTGATCAGCGGGGGTCCTGGGTGTCGAACCTCTGCCGATCAGATGCTGATGATCTATCCAGAAGATAGATCATCAGTTAAAACAAAGTGCAGAACCCTTTTAACTTTAATAATTTAATTTATATTCATTTTGAGGGATATATTTTCCATTCACACGTCCACATAATGGGTCTGCATCCGTTCCGCAATTTTGCGGAACGGGTGCAGACCCATTTATGTTCAATGGGGCCAGAATGTGCTGTCCGCATCCGCATTTGCGGATCCGCACTTCCGCATCTTCCAGGTCCACACTGAGAAGCAGGCCATCACTACTCACTCACAATTGCCTGCTTCTCAGTGTGGACCCGGGTCCGGTCATAGCCCCGCTCCAACATGTGCTGCAGGATAAAGATGCAAGCATATAATTCCAATTTTTATTTAATACAAGTATTGTAAATGTCCTCAGCAAAACATCAAAAAGTATTTTGTCTTCGAAGGGGAAATATTAGATTTAATGTTAACGTTATAAGATGGGATTGTATTGCGATTGTATGTGTGTGAGGTCTGAGCAATCGGATATTGGTCAGCTGAGCAGAGATGTACCTGTCTAGTGAAGTGACGGTACGGTATGGGGTGTACAGCGGGTTCGCCTCCCTGTGGTGCACCCTGGGTAACTCTAAATACTGGCGGTCTGACAATGAAAGCTTCTCCTGAGTCCTGACCAACAGGACACAGACTCTAATCTATAGACTGTGTTTGTGGGTGTGTGTGAGTGTGTGTGGGGTATATAGTGTGTGGCAGGAAAATGGATGTGCAATGTGCATGTGAGAGATATTTCTATGATGTCCATACGTACATTCTACAGACATAGTGCTGTGATGTTACAACAATACTTACCTTAGTGCACAAATCAGTAATATCTACTTAGACCTGATAAAAAGTGAAATTATATGTATCGAGAAAAAAAATTTGGATCATAAGTGGCAATTTTCACGATCAGGAATATTTTATAACACTCTATCTGCATATAAAGCGATTGGTCTGACATGCATGTGAAATGTAATCAAATACACTGGTGTAATGTGAAATTACTTACAGTGATCAGGAGTTTTTCCTCACTGTCTTGAAAATTGCGATATATGACAAATATTCTCCCATATATTCACGAAACATCGCGAAATCGCATATTGCCTCTGCCGCTCAACACTAGTCAACAAGTCGTTTTTTATGACAATGAACACAAACATAGGTGGACTAGGATTTACCATGGTAAATAATAGAGCTTAACACCTTTCCTTTCTCGGTCTGTATTGCACAGGGTTAGAAAAGCATCCTTCCAGAAACAGTGTCACACCTATCCATTGTATTGCGGCTCAGCTCCAATGAATATCCCAGAGAACCTGTAGACAGGTGTTACAGCATCGCCCCATGTCCACCGTTCCTTTTCTTTCCCAAGTGGGCATGGGTGCTACTCTGCTCACTTGTCCTCTCGCTGCCCAGCACTTTGGTGCAGCTGGTGTCATTCTCTGATCCACTGGGCTGGCCACCTGAATTTTCTTCCATTCTTCAGTCTAGGGAGTTGCAACCTGCCTCTTAGAGGTTGGTTTTCTTTTGACCATAGGGTGTGAGTGTGCTCGTGAATAGGTTCTTAATGGGCCAGTTTGACACCCTAGTTTGTCCTGGCTTATGACTAACCTTGCTAGGGTATATAAGGTACCCTTCCCCTGTAGAAAGTGACTGAACAAGAGTTTTTTACTCAGTAGTATCCTGTAAAGGTGTCATACTCGCTTGTTTGGATATTCCATGTACCTTTTTTGGCCCATGTTTCGCATTTTGCCTGACCTGACATCTTTCTGACATCCGTCTTGACCATTTTCGGCCTGTCCTGACCTTGAATTCTTTTCTGGACTCTCACAAAGTCTGCCTGCCCCCGCATCAGCCTCTTACTTGCTACTATTTGCCAGTCCATTCGGCGTTACGCACCAGTGTCTCGACTCTTGTGGGTCAGCTCTCAAACTAAAAGAGACTGCTCGGGAAGGAAGCGGCAGCAGAGTCCAGATCCCTGTAAAGGGGCTAAAGAGTGAAGACCAGGGGGCTATCCGAATAACCCCCTTAGGAGTGGCACCAAGCCAAGTCTGTTTTGTTGACACAGTGATTCCAAGACCGCTGCCTAATAACAGTCATATGTGCATATGAACATAAGGACTGAATATGGATGTGCAATAAAGATCTTTCTGTAAGTTATAAGTACATCGTTGAATGCTTTTATATTTTCAAAACTTGCAATGTTTTAATGGATGCTAAAAGCTGGTGACATACAAAATTATTATAGGTAGATGTAGTGGGTGGTAAAGACTTGCAGGAGTGCCTGTCTTTGAGTAGGAATTTAAATTGACACCAAAATAGTAATTTAAGACTCAAGCGCATGTCTACTATCATCATCTATATTTAGCAGTAAGATAATAATAACCTACTTATATTATAAAAGCATTTTTGATGTACTGAATGGTAAGTACATTAACCTCAGCCCAGGTACTGACAATCAAACAGCAAAGAAAATTGTAGAAGTACACTTCTGTCATAGTGTTATACAGCATATTATATAAAGGTTATGTAAACCAATTTTTGGGTCAGTCCAGAAAAAAAAATAACAAACAGTTCATGAAAATTATTGATACATTTGATTTTATGAACCTTAACCCCTTATCCAACCATGACATACCTATACGTCAGGTGTGTTAAGCGGTAGTATGGAGCAGGCTGATCCGCTGAGCCCGCTCGATACATGGTGGGTGTCTGCTGCATAAGTGACTGGGTTTGGAGAGGACTCCAATCCCAGAAATGTAAACCCTCAATAGCGACCATAGCATCTATGTGATTAGACATAGGGAGTGGACTTGCTCTGTCTTCCATTCGGAACCAATGTGACAAAATCACAGCACTCCGATCAGTTACCATGACAGCCTGCGGCCTTGTGAAGGCTCCTAGCACTGTCATAGCTAGCTGCAACGAAAGCCATGCCCAAAGCTGGGCCTGATAGGCAGCCTGTGAAAATCTTATAGACTGCAATAGTATAATAAAAAATAAGCCCTCACACAGCACTGTAGATGGAAAAATAAAAAAGGTATGACAGTTTTTTTTTATTATTTAAAGTATTAAAACATAATAGAAATGTTATGCTTGGAAATTAGATATTGCCAAATTGTACTGACCCACAGAATAAGGCTGTCATCATTTTACCACGTAGTGAACACCGTAAACACAAAACCCAAAGTACCATGGCAGAGTTTTTTTTTCAAATTTCACCCCACAAAGAATTTTTTTTTTCAGCATTCCAATATAAGCTATGGTAAATTAAATGGCAAATACAACTTTTCTCTTAAAAAAATAAGCCCTTATATGCCTATGTGATTGGAAATTAAAAAAAAAAAGCTCTTGGAAGGAAGTGTATAATAAAGAGTTCTGCAATTTTCCAATATGCTTTTTCGGTATCAATTTTAAAATCTCTCCTTGCTGTCATAAGAACATTTATTATTTAGCTTTGGTAGATGGACATATATCTGCAGGTCTGGTTATACGTGTAGTTCAGTAAGTCATCAGAGCTGTATCTTCGAATGAAGTATTGTCCACTGCCTAGCCTGGACAGAGTTTTATCAAGTGAAAGGAAGTAATAAAGGTTTCTGCTAAATGACAGGAAGCAGAGGTCATAAAAACCATGTAGAATTGAAACAGATAATACCCTGTATGATGGAAACTGTAGAAACCCATTTCAATCATATTTTCTTTTAGTAATGTATCTGAAATGCAGAATAGTAAATATGCAACTTAGGCCTCATGCACACGACCATTCCGTTTTTTGCGGTCTGCAAACCGCGGATCTGCAAAAAACGAAAGCCGCCCGTGTGCCAATGACAATGCTCTATTAAAGAACTTTCACAGCATGATAGTTTCTCAGTCGGGTAAGTTTCCTATATGATGGCATGCTGATTGATTTGCATACAGGGGTCGAGTCGAGGGGGAACGCGTGGGAACGGCGTTCCTGCACTTTTTTCATGGCAGGAACGCCGTTCCCTTTCAGGGCAAAAGGACCAGGAGGGGAAGCGGTGAAATCAGATTCACAGGGGGCGGAGCGGAGGCGAGGCCCTGCGTGACTCGCACTGTGCAGGGCAGGCTAAGGGAGGAGGGAGCGGCTTCAGTTGAGGACGGAAGAGGAAGCTGTGTGCAGCGGTGCTGGCTGCGAGTGACTCACTGACTGACTCCCCCCCCTCCTGGCTGAGAGCTCCCCTCCTCCTATCCTGAGCCTGCGACTGCCTGACTGTCTGCTGAGGTGAGCGTGGCTGGACCATCCGACCGGACCGGGGTCCTGGTGGTCCGGTCCAGACCAGTCTAAGTGTCTGTGACTGTCCCTGAGTGAGTCAGGGGGCCCTAACCCGCCTGGTGGGAGCGCCGGTGGCCAGCAGCCCCAGACCAGTCAATACCCCCTCCTTTATCTCAGTCAGTACTCTCATCAGATGTGACTGCAGGCAGCACAGCAGCAGGCCAGAAGCGATCGACCAGCCAGGATTAATGTGCACAGCCTGGGTAAGAGGCCCCCCTTACCCTGGCCTTAGGCAAGTGACAAACTGCCCCCCCACCTCCTCAATCTTAGGCAAGTGACAAACCCAGCTCTGCTACATCTACAATGAGCAACTACAACAAATGTAATGCCAAACTGCAGTTCCTCTATGTGATTGTGATGCCTTGGATAGCTTCCACTGGACCCACAGCCTGTGGGTCCAGTGGAAGCTATCCAAGGCATCACATAGAGGAACTACAGTTTGGCATTACATTTGTTGTAGTTGCTCATTGTAGATGTAGCAGAGCTGAGTTTGTCACTTGCCTAAGAATGAGGGGGGCAGTTTGTCACTTGCCTAAGGGAGGCCTCCCACTGTGCACATTAATCCTGGCTGATCGATCGCTGCTGCTCTCACATCTGATGAGAGATTTCCTAAGGGGGTATTGACTGGCATTAGGGACGGGCTGGTGGATGAGGGCAGCCACCCGGTCCTGCCTATGGATCACCCAGTTTGCACTTAGCTATGCCCAGGCCCCATGCCAGGGGGTCTCTGATGTATTAACTGACCAATAACATGGAGATCCCAGTGCCAGCTGCCTTGCTGGTGGACAATTGGCATATACTTATGCTGTGGGCCACAGCAGAAGTATATGCCAATCGTCCACCAGCAAGGCAGCTGGCACTGGGATCTCCATGTTTATTTCATGTTAATCTTGCAGTTGTTTGTGTAAACTGGCACTTTACAATAAATAAGTTGCACGGGGGGGTAT
Organism: Bufo bufo; assembly: GCF_905171765.1. NCBI lineage: Eukaryota > Metazoa > Chordata > Amphibia > Anura > Bufonidae > Bufo > Bufo bufo. Next base: position 140,821,324 of record NC_053392.1, on the reverse strand, counting down.
GCAGTGGATCTTGGGTGAGTTCCCACACTTTTTTTCCCAGGACTTGACCCCTGTTTGCATATGTAAAGCTTGGGCTGTAACTGTGATTATGTAGACCATTAAAGTGTTTCCAGTTTTGTTCTTTTTGCAAAAAGTACACAAATAAACCATTACGAAAATAAAAGACGTACTGAAATACACCATGCTTCAATCAAGTCACTGATGTTGTAGTCACTGACGTTCTAGCCTGGGTTTAGAGTAGCATGCCTTAAATTTTTAACCTAGAGGCTTCTCCCTGTTTCTTCATCTGGATCCAGACACCATGGAGTCATAATGAGCCAGTAATGCTTTTCATTCAGATCACCAAGAGGCATTTTAACTTTCATCCACAAGATGTGTTTCTAAGACACACCTCTCAGTTGAAAGGTAAGGGTTAACATACTTTTTTCATTATTCTTCAGCAGCTTATAGAAACTAAGTGACCTTTCATTCTCTCTGAAGATTGGTATCTTGGCTACCCTAGGAGTCCCACCAATATTTGAGTGCACCAAGATGACTGAGGACTCCACATCTCATTGACATAGACTCTGCCATCTGTCCAACACACCCATCTGGCCTGTCTCTGGGTTGCACCAATTAGTTTTCTTGATGTGCTGCACCTCATGGGGTATATCTACTATACCTCCAACTACTGCCACCAGGAGCTGTGTACTGTTGAACTCAGTGTTGAAAGGATAAACAGCTAACTGGAACACAAAATGACAGGAAGGATAAAGATCAGACAACACTAACAAGGAGGACACAGGCAGGTCACACCAGTGGTGTTCACACCACTGTTTTGCAATTTTTTTCAGGATTAGAAGAAGAGCCACTTTCAATACTGGACACAACAGGATGGCTGTCAAGTAGCTTCCTCTTGCCATAGGCTTTTGTTGTACAAAACCCCAAAAGATACACACAGGACCATGCAGTTCTTTACATATGACCATTGGCTATGACCTTTGTCAACCGTTGACCTCATCTTTGCCTGTTGGTTCCTCCAATTCAGATACCACAAATACCAATGAATGTAAACTTAGAAGAAGCTTTCAGAATCAAAAAGTCTCTGTGAAGAACTTCTGCACCACAGGTTAGACTACTTTATTGAGATCAGGGAACAGAGGTCCTACAGTGCATCTGCCCCATAGCAATGTATATACTCACATCCTATGACCCTTCACAATGAAGGCTTTCAGTGAAATACTAATCTTTAGGTAATACATTTTATTTGAGGAAAAAAGTAAAAATCTTTGAAAAATTACCATTTTGGGAAGAATTTTTTTTGTAGTAATGCCTATAATATAATGTTAATATATGACATACGCCCGGGAAAACTGCTGGGTGGAAGATTCCGACTAGCAGTGTGCCATTGTAAACAATAAAGTCCTTGCCCTGCGCGATATAGCACAGGTCAAGGGAGAGCATTGGAGCATGAAATGCTTCGATGCTCATATCAGGAGGGCTGGAGGGGTGAAGAAGGGGATATGTCAGGGTTCCTCTCTGAACCCAGACAATCCCTTTGATTGTGGGACTCCATAACAGCTGCTCTACCCGCTACCCTGGTAGTTAGGCCCATGCTCTCACATACTGTATTTGTATATACACATAAAGATATACAGTATAATAATTTATTGACATTAAAATTTAAGCTATAATCTCCCTTTACTATATTGTGTGCAGTATAAAGGATGACACACATCATTTGTATATATGCTTTTGTCATTTCAAAGACGAAAGCGAACCAAATAATATAGTGCAATGTTCCTGCCAGTTATCACTTACAATGGGAGGAAGCAATTATGAAACGTATATCATGAGGGCATATGTTCTGGGATGGCATGAGTTTGTAAAATCGTAGCTGGTGCCAATCAAAGTGTAATTTTATTCTACAAATGAGTAGATAATCTGAAAGCAATTTTAGCAATACATAAAGTTCTTTTATATTTCCTATGTTCACTTGCATTATTTAATTTCCATCTCACATTTGCAGGGTACTGAATATAAGACAGAAAGAAACCCTGGATTCTGACATTTTAAGGATCTCTGTAAAGTCGTTTTTAAAAGGCAAGTAGAGAAGTGTTAATGTGTTGCGTTTCGGCCACTGCATATTAAGTATGATTTGCTTTTAATGTTCGTGCCAAGGTGAGGTTTTGGAGAATGTTGGCATAATCTCGCTAGAATTAAATGTACTAATTGACATTTTCACTACCTTAACTTTAAGCGAATCCCCTGAAACCTTATGCCTTATATAGTATTCATACATTATTCAGAGTGAAAAAGATACATTAATTTGATTATTACTGAGCAGAATTGAAGATGTCATTTTTCGCTAAATGCTTTTCATTAATTTTTGACAAGTGCAGAGAGGAAGAAACAAAAACAATCAGTATGTGCCAAATTGATGAACAGCAAATAATGTAAACCTAGTCGTGGCCCATCATAGCATAAATACGTTTTTAATACATTATGTAATAAATCAAAACCTTCAATAGAAGTTAAACAAAGGGAAAAGAAAGTCATAAAGAAAAGAAGAAACTAAAAAAGAATAAATGGGGTGTAGTTGGGGATAGGTAAATAAGCATAAAGTAGTAGGTGGGATGATACTGTATCTGATGGCATCAGGTATTATGAGATGCTTATCTAAATTTCTGCATGATCATTGATTTACATCCACGTGGTCCATGACGATCAGATTGGCCATTGTCATCCGATACTATATTTTCTATTCTCATGAGAAAGCTGACTTTCATGACCGTCTCATCTAAGGAAGAAGCTACAGGTAACTTTGAATGTTAGGATAGTCAACTTGGCATCAGTCAAGTAGTCTTCTTGATCAATGAAAGAGAGCCAGGTACTACTGACACGGACCCTGAAAGTCTATGGTTAAATGAAGAGAAGGTTGCAGCATGCACTATTCTTGCCCTTTTTTTGTCCTGAGACTCATTCAGTCAAGTGTGAAAAAAAAAAAACAGATGCACATGGACGTGCACACAACTTAACTAGTGTTGAGCGAATCAAACCTGACGAAGTGGAATTTCAGGATAAAGTTGATTCGCCGCAGAATTTCCTCATGCTTCGTGGTAAAAAATCTATTTTATGTTAAATAGTGTAAAGAACAAACAAAGAAATCATACTTACCTCCTCCATTTGCTCGTGACAAAATCCTGTGCGCGTTGACGTAGGACAGGCCGCGCAAGATTTCATGATAGATCTTCAATCAAGATGGCGGCAGCTAGCCCGTTGTGATCAAATGGATAAGGTAAGTATAATAAAAAAACATTTTTTAATATTTTACACTGTACTATTACTATCAGATGTCGCGATCATTTATGGTCGCGGCATCTGAGGGGTACAATGACGGAGACCGGTGCAATTGCAGCTCCCTGTCATTGCACCCACTAATTACAAAGAAATGCATTTAGTTGCAAAGCAATTAGTCACAAATCACTTTTATTTGTAAAATTCAGCGAAGCAGCTGAATCTAATTTTTGAATACTTCGCTCATCTCTAATCTTAGCATACATCCATTTTTTTGGGTTGCAGCCATAAATTGGAATAGTCATCTGAATCAAGTCCAAGTGAACTTTCTGTAACCCTTTTAAGACCAGGCCAATTTTCATATTTTTGCTTTTTCCTCCCCGCCTATCAAGGGCCATAACTTTTAAACTTTTCCTTAAACATAGCCATATAAGTGCTTATTATTTGCAGCGCAAGTTGAAATTTCTTATCACCTCATTGAATATTTTATACAATGTATTGGGAAGCTGGAAAGACACTCTAAACGGAGTGGAAAAAAACTAAATTCCACCATAGTTTGATGGGTTTTGTACTTCCGGAACAAATTGGTTGGTATGGTTATAGTGGGTTCAGCATAATCAGAATGATACCAAATTTATATTTTCTGCAAAACAAAGGCAATTCAAGCATTTAAACTTTTTTTCTATTACATAGTTTAATGTATGAGATAAATACTTTTAGATTTTGATTTAGGAATTTCCCCACACAGCCAGTGATGTTTATATATTTTTTGTTTATTTTTAATTGTAAAATGAGAAAAGAGGTTGATTCGAATTTTTTTTTTTTTTGCTTTTTTATGTTTTGAAAAATTTTCCCCTCCGTTTGTAGATTTATTTTTAGCCTCCTTATAGGATTTAAACATGTGATTATGCGATATATAGTTTACCATTGCAGTCTATGGCAAAATCGCTGTGTCTCTACCAAGTGCTGCCACAGAAAGAGCTTAACTTTGCTGTGGCAGCCCTGGGAGGTCTTAAAAGGCTCCTGGCTGACAAAGCAATGAACGGCTCCAGGTAAGTGACCTCTAGGATGCCGTGGTCACAGTTGACCATAGCATCTGAGGGGTTACATACCCATGATCAGAGTTATCTCCGATTATGGACACTGCCAGCAGGTGTCTGCTGTATATCACAGCAGTCACAAGCTGGTTATGCTGCCCGTTCAGCTCATGAGTGGGCACCATGTTTAAAACATTGCATATATACTATGGATTGCACAAAGGAGTTACATTTATATTCAGATGGCAGATGTGCTGCAGAAATGTCTTTGACTGTCCCATTTATCATGAGGCTTGCAGAAATCCCTGTACATTGTGCAGAAACAACTCCATTCACATGTATGAAATGGATTTTTTACTAACAGAAATGTCATGTGTGAATATATCCTAAGAAAAACACTTTCAGATACCCTATAACAGAGGTGAATACCTGATATAGAACATCCTGCTACAACTTGGAGCAGGGAATAGCAAAGGATATCTCTAATGATCTACAATTTGATACCTCTATGCAGTACATTGATTTTAGTTCAATGTTTAGTACAATGTAATGTTTTAAGTATTTGTCTTGTGCTGTCAGTGCATGAAAATGGAGAACTCTACGCCACGTTCCACTGCAGGCTGTAGTAGTCCACTGGGTGTTAAAGAAATGGGAAAACCTATGATTAACCATTTTTCAAGGGACCCTTTTAACAAAAATGGATTTCAAAAGAGCAAAGTTAAAGACTATGGGCTCGATTTATCAAAACTAGTGCAAAGGAAACTGGCTTAGAGAAGGTCTGAAAGGCAGAATCTGATTGGTCGCTATGGGCAACTGAGCCAGTTTTCCTTTGCACCAGTTTTGATAAATCTCTCCCTATGTACACCTTTATTTTTTTTTATTTTTTTTATTATTGCATTGTACTCATTTTAAGCTAAAACACATTTTTTTCAATTTATTAAAAATGTTGAGCCCTTTTCCCTGTAAAGCTTCGAGTTTATCTAGTAGCAGGATCTAGATTTCCACTCTCTTCCGTCAGGTAGCTGACAGAAAAAAAACTGAACAGTGATCAAAAGTCGTATGTACCACAAAAATGGTACCAATAAAAGTTACAGTTTGTCGCGCAAAAACAAGCCCTGGAAGCATAAAAAATTATGGCTGTCAGAAAATGGTGATGTGAAGAAAATTTGGATTGTTTTACAAATTTGTAGAGATAAGCAGTTGACGCTCTGGAAGACGGTGGTGCTTGTATCCTGGGTTGCAGGTCCATACATCCAAGTAGAAGAAGTGGATCAGCACTAACTTTTTGATGCTAATAAATATTCACTTTATTGCCATAAAAAGAATACAGGAAAATGTGACGCGTTTTAGATAAACAGACATTTTCAAACAAGCTGGATTAAAAAAAAACTTAAAGTAGTAAAACAAAAAAACAATATAAGTTTGGTATTGCCGTATTCGTGTTGGCCACAGAATAAGAATGACATGTCATTTTTAGTGCACAGTAAATTCTGTGAAAAACCTTTGCGGAATTGTTTTTCTTTTTTATTATTTAAACCCACAAAGAATTTTTCCCTAATTTTTCCCTTAAAAAATACAATTTATCCCGCAAAACATGAGCACTCATATGGTAGAAAATGATGTTATGGCTATTGGAATGTGGGAAGGAAAAAATGAAAATGCAAAACCAAAAATGTGCCTGGGGTTAAAGCACAATTCTTATCTTACTGACAACAGTGTGGCTTAAACAGTGGTGTACCTCCAATAGATCACGTTGCTATGAGGCCCATGGAAAACAAAGGCCTGTGGTGAACCAAAGTTCCCGCCCCCTAATTAAATTCCATACAGGCTCCAGTCCAGCTTCAGTCTAGAATCCCTATCATCAGAGGAGAAAGCTAAAAGGAACTGTAATAAAGTTATGTACTTCTAGTAAATGAACTACACTGTGAATGGTATAGTTCCCAGGTTAAAATGTGCATCTGCCAGGAGCTTTAAATACATCATCATCACAGGTCCTGCACCATTTAGTAAAGGAACTTCACAGAGAATGGAGTAGAAAGGTATATCTTCCAGGACATGTGATGACATCATCCCAGGTCTTTCATTCCCCCAAAACATGGAGAACTGCACAATGAGCTTTCTGTTGAGACTACAATAGAGTGGTCCTCCCCTTTTCTTTTCATTTGCCCCCCATTCCCTTTTTTTTTTTACTCATATCTCACTCATATCTAATACTGCAAACAGTTACAACCACCAGTACAGATGAGACATCTAAATGAGGACAATGCTGCTGCCAATGGGGGAGTGGTTGTCAGGGGACAATAATGCTGGGTATTTTGTACTTCATGGTGGTATTTATTTGGCCTTGTTGGGGAGATATTTTGTGCTGCAATGTGGTATTTATAAAGTATATGTGGTGAAAAGGGGAAAGGCGCTCATAGGGTAGTAAGTTTTACTCAATTTATAAAAAGGTAAAAAATAGTAATTATGCTCACCTTTTGGTGTTGTGCGATCATAGGCACAACACTAGTGTAGGTGTGTGTAGGCAAGTGGTCAGTGCTGCCGGTATTATTCAGTCCTCGTTCGTGGAGTTGCCAGTCCTCCGGAGGATTGATACAATAGAAGACAGGAATAAAGTGGATAATGGAGTCCACCGATTTTGATACCTCCTGGCGGAAAAAGAGAATGTTTTGGAGAATATTTATTTTTTAAATTTAAATAAAGGGTGACAACACGTTTGGGAGCTGCGACGCTCCTTTTTCAAGTCTTCAGTCAATGGGCGTCGTCCGCTGCTGTATATGTTGGCGATGTGTTCAGTATCTGGTGGAGTTCTTCTGGAGAGAGGGGTTCAGCTGCATCCATGAGATCCAGGTAAGGGGGCTGGGATTGTGGACTGGTGAAATTAGGAAGGTAACTTGGCAATGCACGCAGGTATCAGGCGCTGCTATGGAGGTATTTTGAGCTTTATCATGGTATATGTTGCTGTTTGGGAGGGTAAAGTATGTGTTCCACTTTTATTTCCTTTCTTGCATTGATAGTTTAATAGGGGTGACTAAGTAAAACTAAATACACCTCCGCAGTGTGCATTGTGGCCATTTTTTTTAATGCAATATCACATGTGGGCTGGTGGAGTTTGTCTGCCTGGGCTGTATTGTAATCCCAGTCCGGCCCTGATGGCACACAATATAACATGCACATAGTGGGAGGGGCTATGAATGAGGCAAGGGGGCCAAATTTATATTCTTTCTATGTATGCCCTTGGGCTTAAATAATTCCTGTTAGTAATTTAGAGATAAGGGTTATTAGATGACTGCACAAAGTGAAAGTGAATGTACCATTCACACAGCTAGAAAAACTGTTAACCCTTTGTGATAGAACAGCTGAATATATTTTATAAAGATCAATTGGAAAAAATATTTTTAGCCCAAAATGAGTAAAATGCAATCATAAAAAAATTGCACCCGGTGGTGTACATAGCCTTTACGCTTGGCTGGTGTACATACATCTCTCCTAAGAAAACAATGTATTTAAGGGAAGAGGGCAGACTGGAACCTTTCATCTTTTTGTGTCATAAACTTCACTATTTCTTCATTGCTCTTTCCAGAGTGCTTACATTGCCAAAATGCAACCATGAAACTAGAGATGATAAAATCAGTTCTAAACTAATCAAATTCAACCAGAATTTTGTAAGAATTTGACTTGCATCCAAATGTCAATTTTTGGTGATTCGCATATTTTTGATAGAGAGAGAGAGAGAGAGAAGGAGAATGAGAAAGAAATTCAAAAGTTTCAAAATTTGAGTGAGACACTAGAGAAAAAAAATAGGAGTCCTAGGTAGGGATGAGCGAACCCGTGGAAGTTTGGGTTGCCTGGTTCGGACGAACTTCAGGTCAAAGTTCGGGTTCTGGACCCGAACTTGACTCTAAACCCCATTAATGTCAATGGGGAACTGAACTTCAAGTATTTTTTTTCCGTTATAACATGTTTTTATTGGAAAATAATAGCATTCTTAAGACAGAATGCAAAACAATATGGCCACTCTGTGGTGGCCAGAGTGATCAAGTGGATGAGGGGAGTTGTTTTTTTTTTTTTAACCCCTAGATGGCCATGTTGTTTTGCATTCTGTCTTAAGGATGCTATTATTTTTCAATATAAGGCCTCTTTCACACTACCGTATGGCTATTTCAGTGTTTTGCGGTCTGTTTTTCACTGATCCGTTGTTCCGTTTTTTTTATTTCCGTTGTGTTTCCGTTTCGGTTCCGTTTTTCCATTCCGCTTTTCCATATGGCATATACAGTATACAGTAATTACATGGAACAAATTAGGAATTGGGCTGGGCATAACATTTTCAATAGATGGTTCCGCAAAAAACGGAACGGATACGGAAGACATACGGATGCATTTCCGTATGATTCCGGTTTTTTTGCAGACCCATTGACTTTAATGGAGCCACGGAACGTGATTTGCGGCCAAATATAGGACATGTTCTATCTTTGCATGGAACAGAGATACGGAAACACGGAAACAGAATAATGGTGAAATTAATGGTTCCGTATACAGACCGTATACTGAACGCAAAAAAACGGCCCGCAAAACGGAAAAAATAAACGGTAGTGTGAAAGAGGCCTAACCATGTTATAACGGAAAATAATAAAAAATCACCCAAAAACTGAACCCGGACTTTGCAGTTCGGTTTCGCTTATCCCTAGTCCTAAGAGATCTCAGACTGTCATACACAAATTTTTCAGGGCATTTGGTTTAATGTGGATGGAATCGATTCAGTCCTGAATTTTTTGTGATTTGCTTATCTCTACATGTAGATGTGAAGACAACTGGTTATCAAGTTCAGTACTGCAAGGTGATCATTTTATTTCATGCAATCTAACATTTTTTACCAATTATTTGAAAACTGTAAAATAATTCTACTTGTCCACCTAAATTCATCCATTTCCTCTAATGGTCAAGTAGTTTATAATGATAAATATACTGTACAACATTAAATACAACATACTATGTCATATTAATGCACACATTTGCCTGTATGATGCCCCCAAATTATATCCTTCTGTCTGCATTAGTCAATCAAAAAACTTCTATTCTATTTCTGTCTTTTTTAATCCATTTCTGGTTCTGCCTTCAAAAAATGCAAACTGCATCAAAGCATCTTCAAGTGCAGATGGTGGTAAAATCAAGTAATGATAATGTCTGTAAAGTGATGCGGAATATGTCAGTGCTATATAAGGGAGTAAAATACATAACATAAATAAAACGTGAATAGAACTAGGTGTTGTGTTATATGGGTACAGGGTCATTATCAGAGGAATTAGACATTACAGTGATGAAACATATTTGATTGCATCCTTCTTCACATCTTAAAGGAATACTAAACCCAGTGAACAAGTACTAAAGTTTTCCTCCCTATAGCAGTCTTTATCATTTTGGCGTGATCCCTGAACAGTCTTGTCAATATCTGGCAAAGAACACTGGTTAATCTGCTACTGATCTGTTTCATCTTTGGCTATTTTTTTTTGTCCTATTGACCTTGAGGAGTAAGAGAGAGATGAATAGAGAATGATTTTATTTTTATATATTTCTTAGTTTTAATCGCAATATGAGGCAAAATAGGATGATAGAAAATTAGGACATTGAAGAAGGAAGAGCTAGGATGTTTTTTTTATTTTTGTGCATGTTTGAAGAATAATGTTTCAAAACTTTTAGGGTGCTTAAAGGGATTGTCTCACATCATCAAATGGCATTTATCGTGTAGAGAAAGTTAATACAAGGCACTTACTAATATATTGTGGTTGTCTATATTGCTTCCTTTGCTGGCTTGATTCAGTTTTCCATCCAGTTATATGCTGCTTCTTTTCAAGGGTTAGGGCAACCGCTGCAGAGCAGATACAAGATTGCCAGGACTCTCACTGTCCTCGCCACCAGACGCCAGCGCTTTTTCCTTTAGTGTGCAAGCACGGCCACCACTGCTGAATTGGTGTATAATGTGATGGAAAAATGAATCAAGCCAATAAAGGAGGCAATAGGGACAATCACAATACATTAGTAAGTGCCTTGTATTAACTTTCTCTACATGATAAATGCCATTTGCTGAAGTGATACAACCCCTTTAAGTGCTGCCAGGAATCTACTCTTTATATACACTTCTACTATAGACCATAATTTTAAATGACCTACTGTATTGTACTCATCAGCAGCAGTGCTTTAATACAAAATTGGGCTACTGGCTGAAATAGATATTTATCATCACTAGTTAACCCTATCACTTACTCCTCACATCCGTTCTGCATCTATACATATGTCATGTGTTTCTTTTATTTCTAGTGACAGAAAACACTGTAAGATGTTGGTATAAACAAAGTTGTACAATATAAAAATCATATTTGTGCTACTGTCCTTCAAAAGATCAGTCAGAAATATTCTTAAGGAATCACAGTTTATCCAATACTTGATAGTTCGTAGTGAGTTTGCGTCCTTTTTCCACTGCTGTCAATGAGATTAGTGATGGACGAATATCGGCCGGGACGGTTCGCAAATCCGAACGCGCGTTCGCGATCAAATGTTCGCAAACCGCGCGTTCGCGGCGAGCCCCATTGACTTTAATGGCAGGCGAACCTGGTTTTTCAGGTCATATTTGCAGCCACCAAATACTTACTAGAAGTGCACAAATAGTCCCACAACATGGACAGTGACATACCACAGGGGTAATGATTGGGAAAAATTCACACAAAAAATATGTATTTTAATCAGGGGCCATTTTTATGCGTCTTAAAGGGAAACTCTCAAAAAGGTGCCCTGCTGGAGCCTAGAAAAAAATTATTTTATGCCACGGGAATACAGGGCCCACAAATTAGGCATTCACCTGACAGAAAATAACTTGTGATGATGTGGCTGGAGGTACATTAGGCGGTCACTGGATAAATATTTTACTGTAGGCCACTGGAGTACAGGTCCCCAAAATTAGGCATTTTATGCCGCTGTATATACATAAGACAAGGACCATTCTTTGTTCTGGTTGGTGGTGCATATTTGTGGGCTGGCATGAGGAAATTCAATTACACATGGTCGTCACAGGTGTTGAATTGCTCCGAGATCCATGCCTCATTCATTTTTAGAACTGTGAGGTAGTCCACACTGTCGTGAGCTAGGCGAGTGCGCTTATCGGTCACGATCCCCCCTGCTGCGCTGAACGTCCTTTAGGACGAGGGGCAAGCTAAGAGTTCCAAGGCAAATTGTGCCAGCTCTGGCCACAGGTCAAGCCTGCACACCCAGTAGTCCAGGGGTTCCTCGCTTCTCAGAGCGTCCACATCAGCCGCTAACCCGATGTAGTCGGACACCTGTCGGTCTAGGCGTTCCCTGAGGCTGGATCCTGAGGGCGGCTGCTGATGGGTTGTTTGCAAGAATGATCTCATATCTGAAGTGACCAACACATCTTCAAACCGCCCTCTTCTTGCAGGCGCGGTAGGATGGATACCCGCACCTGTTTCGCTGTAGGTGGAAATTCCTCTGCCAGCGCCCGCAACAGCGGAATGCAGCATCTCTTGCAGCAAGGCCTGGAAATGCTGCCAGCCCTCTGTGATGCTGGTAACATGTCAGCCATTTTGTGTTGCCGTTGCCACCCAGTACTGGTTCTTGCCCATTATGCTTTTTTTACGGGGGTCCCTCTTCAAACACTGGAGCATGAAGGCCCCCATTTGCACTAAATTGGAAGTGGTGGAGCGCCCTGACTCCTAATCATTGCCCAAAAGAATTTCATCCTTGGTCTCGTCCTCCCAGCCACGGACAACACCAGGGGTTCCCGAAAAGTTTAAAGTACCCCTTAAAGCCTGCTCTTCTTGCTCCTCCTCCACCCAGCCACCATCCTCCTCTGACTTCTCTTCATACTCCTGTTGACCTGTCTCAGATGGAGCAGCCCCTTCTGGGAATTCATTCAGTATTGCGACCTCCTCATCTTCCTGCTCCTGCTCCTTGATGGCTTGATCAATGACACAATGCAATGCATGCTCCAGAAAGAAGGCGTAAGGTACAATGTCACTGACGGCTCCCTGGCTGCGACTGACGAGTTTGGTGATCTCATCAAATGGCCGCAGAAGTCTGCATGCGTTGCGCATGAGCAGCCACTGGAGCGGTGAAAAGATACCAAGCTCCCCAGAACCTGTCCTGCTGCAGAGTTCGTACAGGTAGTCGTTAACGGCACGTTGCTGCTGGAGCAGCCTATCAAGCATATCCAAGGTTGAGGTCCGGCGCTTTGGCAGTCGCAAATCAGATGTCTGACGGGCAAGTGGTGTCGCCGCTGAACTTCAGCAAGGCGAGACATGGCCATGTAAAATCATCTAAAATGGGCAGAGATTTTTCTAGCCTGCCGCAAGACGTCCTGGACCCCGGGGTATTTGGCAACTAATTGCTGCATGACTAAGTTCAGGACGTGTGCCATGCATGGCACGTGTGTCATTTTGCCCTTTTTCAGCGCACTCAGCAGATTGTCACCGTTGTCACACACCACCGCAGAGCTGAAAGCAGTTCAGGTCTGGTGTGGCTCTTGGCTTCCAGGCACAACAGCCGCAACACTGCATGGCAACGTCTCACCTGGCACATCGAATAGGTTCTGGGGAGCTTGGGGGGCGCAGCAGAAGAGGTGGTAGAGGTGGAAAAGGAGGAGTCAGCCGAGGAGGAGACGGAGGATGGAGTAGGAGGAGGAGAAGAAGAGGCAGGACTGCATGCAATCCGTGGCGGTAACACGAAATCCACACGGGAGCCACGGGTTACATGCTTGACGGCCGTCAGAAGGTTTATCCAGTGGGCAGTAAAAGTTATGTACCTTTCCTGCCCGTATTTGCTAGACCACATGTCTGTGATCAGATGTATCTTGGCTATGACACTGTGTGCTAGAGATAAATTCACTTGCAGCTGAACATGGCCATATAGCTTCGGGATGCCCTTCTGGGAGAAATATTTCCTTCCGTGGTCTTTCCATTGCGTAGTGCCAATGGCCACAAATTTTCTAAAGACCTCCGAGTCTACCAGTTTATATGGCAGTAGTTGGGGGGCTAGCAGTTCCGACAAGCCGGCGGTCAGCCGTTGGGCAAGACAGTTTTCCGGCGTCATCAATAGTGATGAGCGGCAGGGGTCATATTCGAATTCGTGATATTTTGCAAATATTTTGTAGAATATTCGCAAATTCGAAAATTCGCGATTTTTTTTTTTACTCGAAAAATCGCAAAGGTAATGATTGTGTAGTATGCAAATTTTCGGAATTCGAATTTTCGGATTCGAATTTTTATTGAGAATTTTTCAACTTACAACTATTAGACAAAGAAGATTATAGCACTATATTAGCTAAATTGCTCTATATTCAATTTTTTTCGAATATTCTCTATATTGCTATAACTTTGTTTTTTCGAATATTCGTAATATTCTAAAACAATAATATATAGCAATATAGCGAATATAAAAAAAAACAAATATAGAGCAAAATTCACAAACACTACTACTCTTAATGTCAAGTATATTGCAGCCTTCTTATTGGCCCACAAGCTAGAAGCAGTGAGGGATCATGTGTACTGATAAAAAAAAAAAAAATAAATAAAAAAAAATCGAAAAATAAATTTGAATATTCGAAATTACAAATATATATAACTATATTCGAAATATTCGCGAATTTTCGAAGTACCTATATTCGCGATAAAAAATTTAAATTCGAATATTCGTGATCAACACTAGTCATCAACCTTTTACATTCTAACATTTGGGCCACGAAAGCCTGCCTTTTGCCAGATGAACACAACGACAGCAATGTGGAAGGTGGAGTGGAGGACAAATGGGAGGAGAGAGGAGAAGAAGAGGAGGCAGGATGTGGAGCGCAAGGAGTGTGGCTTTGTGGGTTCTGATGGCGTTGCTCCCACTGGGCTCGGTGATGGGAGGCCAGGTGCCTTCTTAAGGCGGTCGTCCCTAGGTGAGTGTTGGGCTTACCGAGACTTATGCGTTGACAGCACAGGCTGCAGATGGCAACACTATTGTCAGCAGCTGACACGTTAAAAAAAGCCCACACTTCGGAACCATGTGCCGGCGTCCTGGGAGCGTCAGAAGTGACCGTGCATGTTGGATGGCTCGCTATAGAAACATTTGCAGTCTGCTTTTTGCCTCCTGTGCCCTATGAGCTCTGCCTGCTTCTCCTCCTTCTCCTCCCTCTTTGCTGCTCCATCTCTCCCTCTGAACTCCCCTCCTCTTCCTCTCTTGTGGGCACTCACATGACGACCGTCGACACGTCATCATCGTTATTTTCCCCACCACTGACATTTGAGATCTCAGAGTAGGCAGCAACAGCGGGGACCTCCCTTCTTGGGCTGATCCGGGTACTGCTGGGTGGCGGCCGTTGCTAACTACTCTTCCTCATCAGATGTCAAGAATGGCTGTACATCGGTAAGGTCTGGGAATGGATGGGAAAATAATTTCTCTGACTCGAGTGGAAGGGCTATGGTGGTGGTGGTGTCTTTGAGGGTGCACACAGCTAAGAGGGTGTGGAGGGTGCAGATACAGAGGATGATGAGGGTGCAGAAGCGGAAGGCTGAATGAGCCACTCAACCAACTCTGGGGCGTCCTTTGAAGTAATCGCACGCGCCTTCTTCAACTTCCCACTTTTGCTCAGGCCTGGTGCACCTGTCCGACCCCTATCACCCCTGTGTTACGGCCTGCCTCTTCCTCTGCCTGTCATTTTCAAAATGTCCCTAGAGAAGAGCAGTATTTGTGGAAGCAGGAAGATCGCAGGCTTCACTCAATATTTGGGGGAAACTGGTATATCGAACCCCTTAATCAGTATTTTGTGGAAGCAGGTATATTGCAGGCCTCCATCAGGTTTTTGTGGTAGTAGTTAAATCAAACCCCTCATCAGTATTTTGTGGAAGCAGGTATATCGCAGGTCTCAATCAATATTTGGTGGTAACAGGTATATCAAACCCTTTAATCAGTATTTTGTGGAAGCAGGTATATTGCAGGCCTCAATCAATATTTGGTGGAAACAGGTATATCAAAGCCCTTAATCAGTATTCTGTAGATGCAGGTATATCGCAGCCCTCAATCAGTATTTGGTAGAAACAGGTATATCAAACCCCTTAATGAGTATTTTGTAGAAGCAGGTATCGCGCAGGCCTCAATCAATATTTGGTGGAAGGAAGTATATCAATCCCTTTAATCAATATTTTCTGAAAGCAGATATATCGCAGGACTCAATCAATTTTTGGTGGAAACAGGTATATCAAACCCCTTAATCAGTATTTTGTGGAAGCAGGTATATCGCAGCCCTCAATCAGTATTTGGTGGAAGCAGGTATATCAAACCCCTTAATCAGTATTTTGTGGAAGCAGGTATCTTGCAGGCCTCAATTAATATTTGTTTTAGCAGGTATATCAATCCCCTTAATCAGTATTTTGTGGAAGCAGGTATATCGTAGGCCTCAATCAATATTTGGTGAAAAAAGGCATATCAAACCCCTTAATCAGTATTTTGTGGAAGCAGGTATATCGCAGCCCTCAATCAGTATTTTGTGGAAGCAGGTATATCACAGCCCTCAATCAGTATTTTGTGGAAGCAAGTATATCAAACCCCTTAATCAGTATTTTGTGGAAGCAGGTATATCTCAGGCCTCAATCAATATTTGGTGGAAGCAGGTATATCGCACCCCTCAATCAGTATTTTGTGGAAGCAGGTATGTCAAACCCCTTAATCATTTTTTTGGGGGCAACAGGTATATCACACCCGTTGCAAATAGTTGTTCCAATAGTGCTTGTCCCTCTATATACCTGCGGTATCGCAGCAGAACCGCCCTCAACTGCTGCACAATACAAATGCACTATATACTTTCTATGTTAGAAATTATATTATAGGTATATCACACCCCTCAATGTGTTTTTTTGGGGGACACAGGTATATCACACCCATTGCAATTAGTTGTTCAAATAGCACTTGTCACTCTATATAGCTGCAGTATCGCAGCAGAACCGCACAGAACTGCTGCACAATACAAATGCATTATATACTTTCTATGTTATAAAGTATATTATAGGTATATCACACCCCTCAATCAGTTTTTTGTGGAAGCAGGTATATCAAACCCCTTAATCAGCCTGGATATTCACCAGGTTGCAAATAGCAATCAATCACAGCACAGCTTCTATTTTGATACAGGTCAATATGAGCTCTGATTTGTTGCTATTGGCAATGAAGGACATTCTTACTATATGACAGCTTATGTGTGAGTTTTGATTTTAAATTGGGACGCTTAGCCAACGTTGCTGTAGAGGTTGATGTAACTCCCATGACCTTAAGTGTATAATAACTCTGTGGGGTTTTATATACTGTCAATTATAAACAATAACGACCTGTAAGAAAAGGAATCCAATCTCTTATATATATATAAAATTTATTTCAGTCTGTCTGTTCTTTATTCACGCCAAATGACTGGACTGGTCTGCAACGAATTTGGCATATAGGTACATCAGGTGTACTGGAAGGTTTTAGACCGGGTCTCAGATCTGTAAGACGTACAATTCCTGAGATATTCCCAAAAAATGCAAATATGGCACCATCACATGACCTGCATTAAGCAAAAGAAGCTCACAGGTCCTTCAGTCTCGATATACACACAGTTTTACACCAGGTTTCCATAACAACCCAGTGTCACAGTGGGGAGTGGGGAAACCCCCCCACCATGCAATGTCAGATATAAAGGAGAAGCAGCTAGGCCAGGACACCAGAATCAGGGAGCAGGTCACTTCCTAAAGCGTCCCTAATCCTCACCCTAACTCCTCACCGTATGAGCGGACCTGGATGGTAGGACGGCTCAAACCAGGATACCTTTGGCCCTGAGTCGCCCTGATAATCCCTCACATAGGAGCAGGGGAGAGACGACCTGTTCTTCCAAAACACGGATGAACAGGAGTCTCAAATGGCCTAGCAGCAGGGAAAGGAAAAGACCATATGCAGCAATAGAGTCGGCAGGTAAGAACACTAGAAACACACTTACCTGCCGCAGCGACCACAACTGGAACCCGTGCATAAGTGCAGGTAGCCACACACCAAATAGGACACTGTACAACCAACACTACACAGAGATATCCAGCACTCCTGATACTGCCTGGGTTCGAAACAGCAAGGTGCACTGCAGCCCCAGGCAGTAGGGATGAGCGAACCCGAACTGTATAGTTCGGGTTCGTACCGAATTTTGGGGTGTCCGTGACACGGACCCGAACCCGAACATTTTCGTAAAAGTCCGGGTTCGGTGTTCGGCGCTTTCTTGGCGCTTTTTGAAAGGCTGCAAAGCAGCCAATCAACAAGCATCATACTACTTGCCCCAAGAGGCCATCACAGCCATGCCTACTATTGGCATGGCTGTGATTGGCCAGTGCAGCATGTGACCCAGCCTCTATATAAGCTTGGGTCACGTAGCGCTGCACGTCACTCTGCTGATACAAGTGTAGGGAGAGGTTGCAGCTGCGACGTTAGGGCGAGATTAGGCAGTGATTAACTCCTCCAAAAGACTTCATTCAGTGATCAATCTACAGCTGTGGATCATTGAACTGCTGCTATTCAATTGCTCAGTGTTTTTAGGCTGCCCAGAGCGTTTTTCAGTCACTTTTTTCTGGGGTGATCGGCGGCCATTTTGTGGCTTGCTTGTGCGCCAGCACAAGCTGCCACCAAGTGCATTTAACCATCAATAGTGTGGTTATTTTTTGCTATATCCTACATCAGGGTCAAGCTTTCATCAAGTGCATTTAACCATCAATAGTGTGGTTATTTTTTGGCCATATACTACATCAGGGGCAAGTTGAGCCTGTCACCCAGCGCCTAAAAAATAGGCCTCACATTTATATTCATCCAAATCTGTACTGTTTTAGCTGGTCAAATTATTTTTAGTGACCGTCAAAGCACAGTTTTTGTTCTGGGTTGAAAAACAATTCCCAAATTTGCAATTCTCAAAATTAGTGGTTTCTGCTGTATCAGGCCTACTTTAAATCTATCCCTAAAAGGGTATATTAGATTCAAGGTGCTGATAGGGTAATTCTCAAGAACTTCACACACACGCTACAGTGCAGATCCAAGTCTAATTCTGTGATTAAACGTATACCTGTCACCCAGCGCCTAAAAAATAGGCCTCACATTTATATTCATCCAAATCTGTACTGTTTTAGCTGGTCAAGTTAGTTTTACTGTCCGTCAAAGCACAGTTTTTGTTCTGGGTTGAAAAACAATTCCTAAATTAGCAATTCTCAAAATTTGTGGTTTCTGCTGTATCAGGCCTACTTTAAATCTATCCCTAAAAGGGTATATTAGATTCAAGGTGCTGATAGGATAATTCTCAAAAACGTAACACACACACTACAGTGCAGATCCAAGTCTAATTCTGTGATTAAACGTATACCTGTCACCCAGCGCCTAAAAAATAGGCCTCACATTTATATTCATCCAAATCTGTACTGTTTTAGCTGGTCAAGTTAGTTTTACTGTCCGTCAAAGCACAGTTTTTGTTCTGGGTTGAAAAACAATTCCCAAATTTGCAATTCTCAAAATTAGTGGTTTCTGCTGTATCAGGCCTACTTTAAATCTATCCCTAAAAGGGTATATTAGATTCAAGGTGCTGATAGGGTAATTCTCAAGAACTTAACACACACGCTACAGTGCAGATCCAAGTCTAATTCTGTGATTAAACGTATACCTGTCACCCAGCGCCTAAAAAATAGGCCTCACATTTATATTCATCCAAATCTGTACTGTTTTAGCTGGTCAAGTTAGTTTTACTGTCCGTCAAAGGACAGTTTTTGTTCTGGGTTGAAAAACAATTCCCAAATTTGCAATTCTCAAAATTAGTGGTTTCTGCTGTATCAGGCCTACTTTAAATCTATCCCTAAAAGGATATATTATATTCAAGGTGCTGATAGGGTAATTCTCAAAAAGTTAACACACACGCTACAGTGCAGATCCAAGTCTAATTCTGTGATTAAACGTATACCTGTCACCCAGCGCCTAAATAATAGGCCTCAAATTTTTATTCAGCTAAATCTGTCATTACTGGTGTGCGTGTATTAGTGTAATACGGTACCTAAATAGATAGCCAGATAGACTTAGTGTTAGGTGTCTGTAGGTATTCAATACATTGGCCCGAATAATATTTTTCTTATTGTGGTGAACAGTAACAATGAGGAAAACATCTAGTAAGGGACGCGGACATGGTCGTGGTGGTGTTAGTGGACCCTCTGGTGCTGGGAGAGGACGTGGCCGTTCTGCCACAGCCACACGTCCTAGTGTACCAACTACCTCAGGTCCCAGTAGCCGCCAGAATTTACAGCCATATTTAATGGGGCCCAATGCCGTTCTAAGGATGGTAAGGCCTGAGCAGGTACAGGCATTAGTCAATTGGGTGGCCGACAGTGCATCCAGCACGTTCACATTATCTCCCACCTAGTCTTCTGCAGAAAGCGCACAGATGGCGCATGAAAACCAAGCCCATCAGTCTGTCACATCACCCCCATGCATATCAGGGAAACTGTCTGAGCCTCAAGTTATGCAGCAGTCTCTTATGCTGTTTGAAGACTCTGCTGCCAGGGTTTCCCAAGGGCATCCACCTAGCCCTTCCCCAGGGGTGGAAGAGATAGAATGCACTAATTCACAACCACTTATGTTTCCTGATGATGAGGACATGGGAATACCACCTCAGCACATCTCTGATGATGACGAAACACAGGTGCCAACTGCTGCGTCTTTCTGCAGTGTGCAGACTGAACAGGAGGTCAGGGATCAAGACTGGGTGGAAGACGATTCAGGGGACGATGAGGTCCTAGACCCCACATGGAATGAAGGTCGTGCCACTGACTTTCACAGTTCGGAGGAAGAGGCAGTGGTGAGACCGAGCCAACAGCGTAGCAAAAGACAAAGAGGGAGCAGTGGGCAAAAGCAGAACACCCGCCGCCAAGAGACTCCGCCTGCTACTGACCACCGCCATCTGGGACCGAGCACCCCAAAGGCAGCTTCAAGGAGTTTCCTGGCATGGCAATTCTTCAAACAATTTGCTGACGACAAGACCCGAGTGGTTTGCACGCTGTGCCATCAGAGCCTGAAGCGAGGCATTAACGTTCTGAACCTTAGCACAACCTGCATGACCAGGCACCTGCATGCAAAGCATGAACTGCAGTGGAGTAAACACCTTAAAAACAAGGAAGTCACTCAGGCTCCCCCTGCTACCTCTTCTGCTGCTGCCGCCTCGGCCTCTTCTGCTGCTGCCGCCCGCCTCGGCCTCTTCCTCCGCCTCTGGAGGAACGTTGGCACCTGCCGCCCAGCAAACATGGGATGTACCACCAACACCACCACCTGCGTCACCAAGCATCTCAACCATGTCACACGGCAGCGTTCAGCTCTCCATCTCACAAACATTTGAGAGAAAGCGTAAATTCCCACCTAGCCACCCTTGATCCCTGGCCCTGAATGCCAGCATTTCTAAACTACTGGCCTATGAAATGCTGTCATTTAGGCTGGTGGACACAGACAGCTTCAAACAGCTCATGTCGCTTTCTATCCCACAGTATGTTGTTCCCAGCCGGCACTACTTCTCCAAGAGAGCCGTGCCTTCCCTGCACAACCAAGTATCCGATAAAATCAAGTGTGCACTGCGCAACGCCATCTGTGGCAAGGTCCACCTAACCACAGATACGTGGACCAGTAAGCACGGCCAGGGACGCTATATCTCCCTAACTGCACACTGGGTAAATGTAGTGGCGGCTGGGCCCCAGGCGGAGAGCTGTTTGGCGCACGTCCTTCCGCCGCCAAGGATTGCAGGGCAACATTCTTTGCCTCCTGTCTCCTCCTCCTCCTACTCAGCTTCCTCCTCCTCTTCTTCCACCTGCTCATCCAGTCAGCCACACACCTTCACCACCAACTTCAGCACAGCCCGGGGTAAACGTCAGCAGGCCGTTCTGAAACTCATATGTTTGGGGGACAGGCCCCACACCGCGCAGGAGTTGTGGCGGGGTATAGAACAACAGACCGACGAGTGGTTGCTGCCGGTGAGCCTCAAGCCTGGCCTGGTAGTGTGCGATATTGGGCGAAATCTCGTTGCAGCTCTGGGACTAGCCGGTTTGACGCACATCCCTTGCCTGGCGCATGTGCTGAATTTGGTAGTGCAGAAGTTCATTCACAACTACCCCGACATGTCAGAGCTGCTGCATAAAGTGCGGGCCGTCTGTTCGCTCTTCCGGCGTTCACATCCTGCCGCTGCTAGCCTGTCTGCGCTACAGCGTAACTTCGGCCTTCCCGCTCACCGCCTAATATGCGACGTGCCCACCTGGTGGAACGCCACCTTGCACATGCTGGACAGACTGTGCGAGCAGCAGCAGGCCATAGTGGAGTTTCAGCTGCAGCACGCACGGGTCAGTCGCACTGCGGATCAGACACACTTCCCCACCAATGACTGGGCCTCCATGCGAGACCTGTGTGCCCTGTTGCGCTGTTTCGAGTACTCCACCAACATGGCCAGTGGCGATGACGCCGATATCAGCGTTACAATACCACTTCTATGTCTCCTTGAGAAAACACTTAGGGCGATGATGGAAGAGGAGGTGGCCCAGGAGGAGGAGGAGGAGGAAGAGGGGTCATTTTTAGTACTTTCAGGCCAGTCTCTTCGAAGTGACTCAGAGGGACGTTTTTTGCAACAGCAGAGGCCAGGTACTAATGTGGCCAGACAGGGCCCACTACTGGAGGACGAGGAGGACGAGGATGAGGAGGAGGTGGAGGAGGATGAGGATGAAGCAGGTTCACAGCGGGCTGGCACCCAACGCAGCTCGGGCCCATCAATGGCGCGTGGCTGGGGGGAAACGCAGGACGATGACGATACGCCTCCCACAGAGGACAGCTTGTCCTTACCTCTGGGCAGCCTGGCACACATGAGCGACTACATGCTGCAGTGCCTGCGCAACGACAGCAGAGTTGCCCACATTTTAACGTGTGCGAACTACTGGGTTGCCACCCTGCTGGATCCATGGTACAAAGACAATGTGCCCACCTTACTTCATGCACTGGAGCGTGATAGTAAGATGCGCGAGTACAAGCGCACGTTGGTAGACGCGCTACTGAGAGCATTCCCAAATGTCCCAGGGGAACAAGTGGAAGCCCAAGGCGAAGGCAGAGGAGGAGCAAGAGGTCGCCAACGCAGCTGTGTCACGGCCAGCTCCTCTGAGGGCAGGGTTAGCATGGCAGAGATGTGGAAAAGTTTTGTCACCACGCCACAGCTAACTGCACCACCACCTGATACAGAACGTGTTAGCAGGAGGCAACATTTTAATAACATGGTGGAACAGTACCTGTGCACACCCCTCCACGTACTGACTGATGGTTCGGCCCCATTCAACTTCTGGGTCTCCAAATTGTCCACGTGGCCAGAGCTAGCCTTTTATGCCTTGGAGGTGCTGGCCTGCCCGGCGGCCAGCGTTTTGTCTGAACGTGTATTCAGCACGGCAGGGGGCGTCATTACAGACAAACGCAGCCGCCTGTCTACAGCCAATGTGGACAAGCTGACGTTCATAAAAATGA
The DNA here is from genome assembly GCF_905171765.1 of Bufo bufo. NCBI lineage: Eukaryota > Metazoa > Chordata > Amphibia > Anura > Bufonidae > Bufo > Bufo bufo. The sequence continues at coordinate 140,798,450 of NC_053392.1, read as the reverse complement.
ACCAGGCATGGATCCCACAGGACCTGTCCATCCCTTGTGCAGATTAGACATTAACTACCTCCCCTTAACAATATATTATTGTACTCCAGGGCACTTCCTCATTCAATCCTATTTTTATTTTCATTTTACCATTATATTGCGGGGCAACCCAAAGTTGAATGAACCTCTCCTCTGTCTGGGTGCCGGGGCCTAAAAATATCTGACAGTGGCCTGTTCCAGTGGTGAGTGACATGAAGCCTGATTCTCTGCTATGACATGAAGACTGATTCTCTGCTGACATGAAGCCTGAATCTCTGTTATGGGACCTCTCTCCTCTGCCTGGGTGCCGGGGCCTTAAAATATCTGACAGTGGCCTGTTCCAGTGGTGGGTGACGTGAAGCCTGATTCTCTGCTATGACATGAAGACTGATTCTTTGCTGACATGAAGCCTGAATCTCTGTTATGGGACCTCTCTCCTGTGCCTGGGTGCCTGGGCCTAAATATGTGACAGTGGCCTGTTCCAGTGGTGGGTGACGTGAAGCCTGATTCTCTGCTATGACATGAAGACTGATTCTCTGCTGACATGAAGCCTGAATCTCTGTTATGGGACCTCTCTCCTCTGCCTGGGTGCCGGGGCCTTAAAATATCTGACAGTGGCCTGTTCCAGTGGTGGGTGACGTGAAGCCTGATTCTCTGCTATGACATGAAGACTGATTCTTTGCTGACATGAAGCCTGAATCTCTGTTATGGGACCTCTCTCCTGTGCCTGGGTGCCTGGGCCTAAATATGTGACAGTGGCCTGTTCCAGTGGTGGGTGACGTGAAGCCTGATTCTCTGCTATGACATGAAGACTGATTCTCTGCTGACATGAAGCCTGAATCTCTGTTATGGGACCTCTCTCCTCTGCCTGGTTGCCATTGCCTAAATATCTGACAGTGGCCTGTTCCAGTGGTGGGTGACGTAAAGCCTGATTCTCTGCTATGACATGAAGACTGATTCTCTGCTGACATGAAGCCTGAATCTCTGTTACAGGACCTCTCTCCTCTGCCTGGGCCTAAATATGTGACAGTGGCCTGTTCCAGTGGTGGGTGACGTGAAGCCTGATTCTCTGCTTTGACATGAAGACTGATTCTCTGCTGACATGAAGCCTGAATCTCTGTTATGGGACCTCTCTCCTCTGCCTGGGTGCCTGGGCCTAAATATGTGACAGTGGCCTGTTCCAGTGGTGGGTGACGTGAAGCCTGATTCTCTGCTATGACATGAAGACTGATTCTCTGCTGACATAAAGCCTGAATCTCTGTTATGGGACCTCTCTCCTCTGCCTGGTTGCCAGGGCCTAAATATCTGACAGTGGCCTGTTCCAGTGGTGGGTGACGTGAAGCCTGATTCTCTGCTATGACATGAAGACTGATTCCTTGTTGACATGAAGCCTGAATCTCTGTTACGGGACCTCTCTCCTCTGCCTGGGTGCCTGGGCCTAAATATGTGACAGTGGCCTGTTCCAGTGGTGGGTGACGTGAAGCCTGATTCTCTGCTATGACATGAAGACTGATTCTCTGCTGAGATGAAGCCTGAATCTCTGTTATGGGACCTCTCTCCTCTGCCTGGGTGCCTGGGCCTAAATATGTGACAGTGGCCTGTTCCAGTGGTGGGTGACGTGAAGCCTGATTCTTTGATATGACATGAAGACTGATTCTCTGCTGACATGAAGCCTGAATCTCTGTTACGGGACCTCTCTCCTCTGCCTGGGTGCCTGGGCCTAAATATGTGACAATGGACTGTTCCAGTGTTGGGTGACGTAAAGCATGATTCTCTGCTAGGACATGCAGACTGATTCTCTGCTGACATGAAGCCAGATTCTCTGTTACGGGACCTCTCGCCTCTGCCTGTGTGCCTGGGCCTAAATATCTGACAATGGACTGTTCCAGTGTTGGGTGACGTGAAGCCTGATTCTCTGCTATGACATGCAGACTGATTCTCTGCTGACATGAAGCCAGATTCTCTGTTACGGGACCTCTCTCCTCTGCCTGGGTGCCTGGGCCTATATATCTGACAATGGACTGTTCCAGTGTTGGGTGACGTAAAGCATGATTCTCTGCTAGGACATGCAGACTGATTCTCTGCTGACATGAAGCCACATTCTCTGTTACGGGACCTCTCTCCTCTGCCTGGGTGCCTGGGCCTAAATATCTGACAATGGACTGTTCCAGTGTTGGGTGACGTAAAGCCTGATTTTCTGCTATGACATGCAGACTGATTCTCTGCTGACATGAAGCCAGATTCTCTGTTACGGGACCTCTCTCCTCTGCCTGGGTGCCTTGGCCTAAATATCTGACAATGGACTGTTCCAGTGTTGGTTGACGTAATGCATGATTCTCTGCTAGGACATGCAGACTGATTCTCTGCTGACATGAAGCCAGATTCTCTGTTACGGGACCTCTCTCCTCTGCCTGGGTGCCTGGGCCTAAATATCTGACAATGGACTGTTCCAGTGTTGGGTGACGTAAAGCCTGATTCTCTGCTATGACATGCAGACTGATTCTCTGCTGACATGAAGCCAGATTCTCGGTTACGGGACCTCTCTCCTCTGCCTGGGTGCCTGGGCCTAAATATCTGACAATGGACTGTTCCAGTGTTTGGTGACGTAAAGCATGATTCTCTGCTAGGACATGCAGACTGATTCTCTGCTGACATGAAGCCTGAATCTCTGTTATGGGACCTCTCTCCTCTGCCTGGTTGCCAGGGCCTAAATATCTGACAATGGACTGCTCCAGTGTTGGGTGACGTAAAGCCTGATTCTCTGCTATGACATGCAGACTGATTCTCTGCTGACATGAAGCCAGATTCTCTGTTACGGGACCTCTCTCCTCTGCCTGGGTGCCTGGGCCTAAATATCTGACAATGGACTGTTCCAGTGTTGGGTGACGTAAAGCCTGATTCTCTGCTATGACATGCAGACTGATTCTCTGCTGACATGAAGCCAGATTCTCTGTTACGGGACCTCTCTCCTCTGCCTGGGTGCCTGGGCCTAAATATCTGACAATGGACTGTTCCAGTGTTGGGTGACGTAAAGCCTGATTCTCTGCTATGACATGCAGACTGATTCTCTGCTGACATGAAGCCAGATTTTCTGTTACGGGACCTCTCTCCTCTGCCTGGGTGCCGGGGCCTAAATATATGACAATGGACTGTTACAGTGGTGGGTGACGTGAAGCCAGATTCTCTGCTATGGCATGAAGAGACTGATTCTCTGCTGACGTGAAGCCAGATTCTCTGCTATGGGACCTCTCTCCAATTGATATTGGTTAATTTTTATTTATTTTATTTTTATTTTAATTCATTTCCCTATCCACATTTGTTTGCAGGGGATTTACCTACATGTTGCTGCCCTTTGCAGCCCTCTAGATCTTTCCTGAGCTGTTTTACAGCCTTTTTAGTGCCGAAAAGTTCGGGTCCCCATTGACTTCAATGGGGTTCGGGTTCGGGACGAAGTTCGGGTCGGGTTCGGATCCCGAACCCGAACATTTCCGGGAAGTTCAGCCGAACTTCTCGAACCCGAACATCCAGGTGTTCGCTCAACTCTACCAGGCAGCACTGCATACACAGCACCCCTCCGGGAAACCAGCCCCATTCCGGAGGTACAACACACACAGGGTAACGTCTTGCACACATGTAGGGACCAACACCAACAACATTCCAGACATGTAACAACAAACAAGACGTACAACAAACCCTGAACATAAACCCACAGAAAACATACAGCAAGTGAGGTTGGGTACATAGAGGATGTAAGGGAGACAAAGGAATGACATCGCAGATGACATCAATGTCCTACAAGGTGGCCCATAAGGACTGGGCAGATAGAACACCCTGGACTGGAGCAGAGCTCCAGCACCAACGACAGCTGAAGTACAACTGACTCCAGGAAGCCACAGGAGATAAAAGCCAAGTGACCACACCCAGTCAGGGAGTTAACCCTTACAGCACCAGACAGAGGGAGGCTACAACTTAAAGGGGAAGTGCACACACCAGCCAACACGCAATACGTAACCACAGGCAACAGCATGCGTGGTCACCATGTAACGACGCACACAGCAAAAGCCGAGACACTGCCACGACATGCCATAACAGCAACACGTTGCCCAGGGCAACTGCAAGCATGGCAAAAGTGTCACGGCACACACCAAAGGCCGTGACACCCAGCTATTTTTCTTCACTACTGTAGGTCACCTTTAAAGGGGCAGGGCGCTGTGGATGACACTGTTAGGGGAGTGGAGTGCTGTGAAAGTCACAGTTAGGGGTAGGCTGCTGTGGAGGTCATAGTTAAGGGGACAGTCCGCTATGAAGGTCAGTAATAAGAGGGGAGGGGTGCTGTAGAGGTCACTGTTAAGGGGGTGGGTGTTGTGGAGGTCACATTTTAAGGGAATAGAGTGCTGTGGAGGTCATTATAAAGGGGGCGGATTATTATGGAAATCACTGTTACGGAGATTGGGTACTGTGGCGGTCACTAATAAAAGGGTGGCCGCTGTGGAAGTCACTGTTAAAGGGGTGGGTGCTGTGGAGGTTACTGTTAAGAGGTTAGAAGACTGTGGAGGTCACTATTAAAAGGGCAGCTGCTGTGGAGGTAACTGTTAAGGCAGCGGGGTACTTTAAAGGTCACTGTTAAGAGAGCGGGGTACTGTGGAGGTCACTGTTAAGGGAGTGGGGTACTATGTAAATCACTGTTAAAGGGGTGATGCTGTGGAGGTCTCTGTTAAGGTGGCAGAGAATTGTGGAGGTCACTGTTAAGGGGGCGGGTGCTGTGGAGGTCACTGTTAATGGAGCGGGGTGCTGTGGAGGTCACTGTTAAGGGGGTGGGGTCCTGTTAAGATCACTGTTAAAGGGGAAGGGCAGTGTGAGGGGAGTCACTGTTAAGGGGGCAAGGTGCTATGGAGGTCACAGTTAAGAGGCGGAGTGCTGTGGAGGTCAACATTAAGGGGGCAGGGCCCTGTGGAGGTCACTGTTAGGGGTAGATTGCTGTGGAGGGTCAGTTAACCACTTAAGGACCACAGGTTTATACCCCCTTAGTGACCAGGCCCTTTTTTACAAATCGGCACTCCACAACTTTAGCGGTTTATTGCTCGGTCATGCAACTTACCACCCAAATGAATTTTACCTCCTTTTCTTCTCACTAATAGAGCTTTCATTTGGTGGTATTTCATTGCTGCTGACATTTTTACTTTTTTTGTTATTAATCGAAATTGACCGATTTTTTTGCAAAAAAATGCCATTTTTCACTTTCAGTTGTAAAATTTTGCAAAAAAAACGACATCCATATATACATTTTTCTCTAAATTTATTGTTCTACATGTCTTTGATAAAAAAAAATGTTTGGGGAAAAAAAAAATGGTTTGGGGAAAAGTTATCGCGTTTACAAACTATGGTACAAAAATGTGAATTTCCGCTTTTTGAAGCAGCTCTGACTTTCTGAGCACCTGTCATGTTTCCTGAGGTTCTTCAATGCCCAGACAGTACAAACACCCCACAAATGACCCCATTTCGGAAAGTAGACACCTTAAGGTATTGGCTGATGGGCATAGTGAGTTCATAGAACTTTTTATTTTTTGTCACAAGTTAGCGGAAAATGATGATTTTTTTTTGATTTTTTTTTCTTACAAAGTCTCATATTCCACTAACTTGTGACAAAAAATAAAAACTTCCATGAACTCACTATGCCCATCACGAAATACCTTGGGGTGTCTTCTTTCCAAAATGGGGTCACTTGTGGGGTAGTTATACTGCCCTGGCATTCTAGGGGCCCTAATGTTTGGTAAGTAGTTTGAAATCTAAATCTGTAAAAAATGGCCGGTGAAATCCGAAAGGTGCTCTTTGGAATGTGGGCCCCTTTGCCCACCTAGGCTGCAAAAAAGTGTCACACATGTGGTATTGCCGTACTCAGGAGAAGTTGGGCAATGTTTTTTGGGGTGTCATTTTACATATACCCATGCTGGGTGAGAGAAATATCTTGGCAAAAGACAACTTTTCCCATTTTTTTATACAAAGTTGGCATTTGACCAAGATATTTATCTCACCCAGCATGGGTATATGTGAAATGACACCCCAAAACACATTGCCCAACTTCTCCTGAGTACGGCAATACCACATGTGTGACACTTTTTTGCAGCCTAGGTGGGCAAAGGGGCCCACATTCCAAAGAACACCTTTAGGATTTCACAGGTCATTTTTTACACATTTTGATTTCAAACTACTTACCACACATTAGGGCCCCTAGAATGCCAGGGCAGTATAACTAACCCACAAGTGACCCCATTTTGGAAAGAAGACACCCCAAGGTATTCCGTGAGGGGCATGGCGAGTTCCTAGAATATTTTATTTTTTGTCACAAGTTAGCGGAAAATGATGATTTTTTTCTTTTTATTTTCTTTCTTACAAAGTCTCATATTCCACTAACTTGTGACAAAAAATAAAAACTTCCATGAACTCACTATGCCCATCACGAAATACCTGGGGGTGTCTTCTTTCCAAAATGGGGTCACTTGTCAGGTAGTTATACTGCCCTGGCATTTTAGGGGCCCGAATGCGTGAGAAGTAGTTTGAAATCAAAATCTGTAAAAAATGGCCGGTGAAATCCGAAAGGTGCTCTTTGGAATGTGGGCCCCTTTGCCCACCTAGGCTGCAAAAAAGTGTCACACATGTGGTATCGCCGTACTCAGGAGAAGTTGGGCAATGTGTTTTGGGGTGTCATTTTACATATACCCATGCTGGGTGAGATAAATATCTCTGCAAAAGACAACTTTCCAATTTTTTTATACAAAGTTGGCATTTGACCGAGATATTTCTCTCACCCAGCATGGGAATATGTAAAATGACACCCCAAAACACATTCCCCAACTTCTACTGAGTACGGCGATACCAGATGTGTGACACTTTTTTGCAGCCTAGATGCGCAAAGGGGCCCACATTCCTTTTAGGAGGGCATTTTTAGACATTTGGATCCCAGACTTCTTCTCACGCTTTAGGGCCCCTAAAATGCCAGGGCAGTATAAATACCCCACATGTGACCCCATTTTGGAAAGAAGACACCCCAAGGTATTCAATGAGGGGCATGGCGAGTTCATAGAATTTTTTTTTTTTGCCACAAGTTAGCGGAAATTGTTTTTTGTTTTTATTTCTCACAAAGTCTCCCTTTCCGCTAACTTGGGACAAAAATTTCAATCTTTCATGGACTCAAAATGCCCCTCAGCGAATACCTTGGGGTGTCTACTTTCCGAAATGGGGTCACATGTGTGGCATTTTAGGGGCCCTAAAGCGTGAGAAGAAGTCTGGAATATAAATGTCTAAAAAAATTTACGCATTTGGATTCCGTGAGGGGTATGGTGAGTTCATGTGAGATTTTATTTTTTGACACAATTTAGTGGAATATGAGACTTTGTAAAAAAAAAAAAAAAACTTCCGCTAACTTGGGCCAAAAAAATGTCTGAATGGAGCCTTACAGGGGGGTGATCAATGACAGGGGGGTGATCAGGGAGTCTATATGGGGTGATCACCCCCCTGTCATTGATCACCCCCCTGTAAGGCTCCATTCAGACGTCCGTATGTTTTTTATGGATTCACGGCTACATGGATCGGATTCGCAAAACACATACGGACATCTGAATAGACCTTACAGGGGGGGTGATCAATGACAGGGGGTGATCAATGACAGGGGGGTGATCAGGGAGTCTATATGGGGTGATCCCCCCCCTGTCATTGATCACCCCCCCCTGTAAGGCTCCATTAAGACATCCGTATGTTTTTTACGGATCCACGGATACATGGATCGGATCCGCAAAACACATACGGACATCTGAATGGAGCCTTACAGGGGGGTGATCAACGACAGGGGGGTGATCAATGACAGGGGGGTGATCAGGGAGTCTATATGGGGTGATCACCCCCCTGTCATTGATCACCCCCCTGTAAGGCTCCATTCAGATGTCCGTATGTGTTTTGCGGATCCGATCCATGTATCAGTGGATCCGTAAAAATCATACGGACGTCTGAATGGAGCCTTACAGGGGGGTGATCAATGACAGGGGGTGATCAATGACAGGGGGGTGATCAGGGAGTCTATATGGGGTGATCACCCCCCTGTAAGGCTCCATTCAGACGTCCGTATGTGTTTTGCGGATCCGATCCATGTATCAGTGGATCCGTAAAAATCATACGGACGTCTGAATGGAGCCTTACAGGGGGGTGATTAATGACAGGGGGGTGATCAGAGAGTCTATATGGGGTGATCACCCCCATCATTGATCACCCCCCTGTAAGGCTCCATTCAGACGTCCGTATGTGCTTTGCGGATCCGATCCATGTATCAGTGGATCCGTAAAAATCATATGGACGTCTGAATGGAGCCTTACAAGGGGGTGATCAATGACAGGGGGGTGATCAATGACAGGGGGGTGATCAGGGAGTCTACAGTCATGTGAAAAAATTAGGACACCCTTTGAAAGCATGTGGTTTTTTGTAACATTTTTAATAAATGGTTATTTCATCTCCGTTTCAACAATACAGAGAGATTAAAGTAATCCGACTAAACAAAGAAAACTGAAGAAAAGTCTTTTCAAGATCTTCTGTAAATGTCATTCTACAAAAATGCCTATTCTAACTGAGGAAAAAGATAGGACACCCTTGCCCCTAATAGCGAGTGTTACCTCCTTTGGCTGAAATAACTGCAGTGAGACGGTTCTTGTAGCCATCTACCAGTCTTCGACATCGGTCTGAGGAAATTTTACCCCACTCCTCAATGCAGAACTTTTTCAGCTGTGAGATGTTTGAGGGGTTTCTTGCACGTACAGCCCTTTTCAAGTCACCCCACAGCATCTCAATGGGATTCAAATCTGGACTTTGACTTGGCCATTCCAGGACTCTCCATTTCTTCTTTTTCAGCCAATCTTTGGTTGATTTACTAGTATGTTTTGGGTCATTGTCATGTTGCATGGTCCAGTTCCGCTTCAGCTTTAATTTTCTAACTGATGGTCTCACATGTTCTTCAAGCACCTTCTGATACACAGTAGAATTCATCGTGGATTCTATGATGGTGAGCTGACCAGGTCCTGCTGCAGCAAAGCAGCCCCAAACCATGACACTTCCACCTCCATGCTTCACAGTTGGTATGAGGTTCTTTTCTTGGAATGCTGTGTTTGGTTTACGCCAAACATGTCCTCTGCTGTTGTGTCCAAATAATTCAATTTTGGACTCATCTGTCCAAAGAACATTATTCCAGAAGTCCTGGTCTTTGTCAACTTTATCGCTGGCAAATGTCAGTCTGGCCTCGATGTTTCTCTTGGAAAGCAAAGGTTTCCTCCTTGCACACCTCCCATGCAAGTTAAACTTGTACAGTCTCTTTCTGATTGTAGAGGCATGTACTTCTACATCAACAGTAGCCAGAGCCTGCTGTAGTTCTCGAGATGACACTTTAGGGTTTTTGGATACCTCCTCTTTTAGCATCTTGCGGTCTGCTCTTGGGGTGAACTTGCTGGGGCGACCAGTCCTGGGCATGTTGGCAGTTGTTTTGAAAGCCCTCCACTTGTAGACTATCTTCCGGACAGTGGAATGGCTGATTTCAAAATCTTTTGAGATCTTTTTAAATCCCTTCCCAGACTTATAGGCTGCTACAATCTTTTTTCTGAAGTCCTCTGACAGCTCTTTTGCTCTCACCATGGTGCTCACTCTCACTTCAACAGTCAGGAGCACACCAAACTAAATGTCTGAGGTTTAAATAGGGCAAGCCTCATTCAACATGCAGAGTAACGATCTACTAATTATGTGCACCTGGTGTGATATACCTGTGTGAGATCTGAGCCAATTTAAGAGGGAATACATGTGAGGGTGTCCTATCTTTTTCCTCAGTTAGAATAGGCATTTTTGTAGAATGACATTTACAGAAGATCTTGAAAAGACTTTTCTTCAGTTTTCTTTGTTTAGTTGGATTACTTTAATCTCTCTGTATTGTTGAAACGGAGATGAAATAACCATTTATTAAAAATGTTACAAAAAACCACATGCTTTCAAAGGGTGTCCTAATTTTTTCACATGACTGTATATGGGGTGATCACGGGTGATCAGGGGTTAATAAGTGACAGGGGGAGTGTGTAGTGTAGTGGTGTTTGGTGCTACTTATTACTGAGCTACCTGTGTCCTCCGGTGGTCGATCCAAGCAAAAGGGACCACCAGAGGACCAGGTAGCAGGTATATTAGACGCTGTTATCAAAACAGCGTCTAATATACCTGTTAGGGGTTAAAAAAATCGCATCTCCAGCCTGCCAGCGAACGATCGCCGCTGGCAGGTTGAAGATCCACTCGCTTACCTTCCGATCCTGTGAACGCGCGCGCCTGTGTGCGCGCGTTCACAGGAAATCTCGGCTCGGCGTTAGTGTGACCTGGGAGCGCCGCAGCAATGACGCCTTTCAGCGTTAGCGTGGCGGGAAGTGGTTAAGGAGGCAGTCCGCTGTGGAGGTCTTTGTTATTGTTCTGCGAAGGTCACATTTTAAGGGGGCAAGGCAGTGTGGGGGAGTCAGTGTTACAGGATGGGCTGCTGCAGAGATCACTGTTATGGGGTACACTGTGGATATCTTTTACCAACACACATAAACATTTAATGAAATAGTGGAAATATACCAGTGCGATTCCAGGTCATCCTGCTAGTTTTTAATAAAGACTAATTGAAAAAATGATTTGTAGCTCAAAATGAGTTAAACGCAATAATAAGAAATAAAAATCCCCACAAAGGTGTACATAGCCTTTAAAAGCATATAAAATGCAGGTGACACCATCAACATGTGGCTGGTCCTGCCCAAGTCAAGTTTTGCAATCCTACTTCTTCCAGGACATTTTGTGAGTGAGTACAATAAAATACTAGCCTGGAAGATTTAACCTGTTGCAGAGGTGTTTTACCATTGAAGACTCTATCTGATATACTATATTGCTGTTGAGATTTTCTAACAGCGATTCAATGATATGAATATGCAACAGAAAAAAAATGCTTTACATGCAGTATTAAAAAAAAATTGTAACAGTTTGTTTAAAGAGGACCTTTCACTTGTAAAAACAATGTGAACTAAGTATGCTGACATGTAGAGCGGCGCCCAGGGATCTCAATGCACTTACTATTATCCCGGGGCGCCGCTCCATTCTCCCGTTATGCCCTCCGGTACCTTTGCTCTGTAAGTTATAGTAGGCGGTGTCTGCCCTTGTCCTGTGGGCGTCTCCTTCTCCTTGGCTGCAGCGCTGGCCAATCGCAGCGCACAGCTCACAGCCTGGGAGGTTTTTTTCTCCCAGGCTGTGAGCTGTGCGCTGCGATTGGCCAGCGCTGCAGCCTAGGAGAAGGAGACGCCCACAGGACAAGGGAAGACACCGCCTACTATAACTTAGTGAGTGAAGATACCGGAGGGCATAACGGGAGAACGGAGCGGCGCCCGGGGATAATAGTAAGTGCAGTGAGATCCCCGGGCGCCGCCCTACATGCCAGCATACTTAGTTCACATTGTTTTTACAAGTGAAAGGTCCTCTTTAATTGTGATCACAGTAAAATAACAGTAAATTTGCACTTGGATTTAATTGATATATGATGTTTCTATCTGACACAGCAGTGGTATGATCTTATGCCATACACTACTGCAAAATGTGCACATGATCTAATATTGTATTCAGGGCAGAATCATTCATAAGCACCTACTTTAGTACCCATGTAAGTCTTTAGTACCATAATTCAAATCCAATTATACATCTTTGCATTGCTACTATAGAGCTATAGAACACGAGGAGAACTTTGTTTCATACATGACTGCAATTATGAATTAGCCCCTTACATCTGCTCATCAGATCAAAGATTTGTGGGTTTGGCAAATGTTTAGAGAAAGTGTATCAATAGGATTTTTTCCTGCATTATTTAACCTGTCACTGATCAGAGAAACCATAATTGGCCATATTTCATATGTGCATAACAATAATAAACCGAATGCAGGCTGCGCAAGGCATTTCGGCATAGTGAACATTTAAAAACTTGGCTACAAAAACACAGTAAGTAAGAATATTGTCTTGGTATAGCTTTATTTTTTTTTATTTTTTTTTTATGGAAGCTTTGATAGATTACACATGGAAAAAGCCTACACATTACATAAGCCCATTGTGTATATGAGATGGAGGAGATATACTGTATATTAACAAAAGGTTTGATCAGTGGGGGTCTGAGTACTGAGACCTCCACTGATCGCTAGAACAAGGAGAGACAAGCTCTCATATTCTCTTGAGACGGAATCAAGATGGTCTCATAAACTTTCTATATAGTCTGTCTTGCTTCCTCACCTGTAGCAAGGAGAGAGAGTACATTATGCGAGTGATAGTGATCTAGTGATCATGGACATCACAGCACCCAGACTCCAAAAACATTTATGTCCCTATGATGTACACTATAAAATATTTGCTGAAACTTCGGTGTCTCTTTAATCACCTAACAGGTATTGTACAGGGTGGGCCATTTATATGGATACACCTTAATAAAATGGGAATGGTTGGTGATATTAACTTCCTGTTTGTGGCACATTAGTATATGTGAGGGGGGAAACTTTTCAAGATGGGTGGTGACCATGGCGGCCATTTTGAAGTCGGCCATTTTGAATCCAACTTTTGTTTTTTCAATAGGAAAAGGGTCATGTGACACATCAAACTTATTGGGAATTTCACAAGAAAAACAATAGTGTGCTTGGTTTTAACATAACTTTATTCTTTCATGAGTTATTTACAAGTTTCTGACCACTTATAAAATGTGTTCAATGTGCTGCCCATTGTGTTGGATTGTCAATGCAACCCTCTTCTTCCACTCTTCACACACTGATAGCAACACCGCAGGAGAAATGCTAGCACAGGCTTCCAGTATCCGTAGTTTCAGGTGCTGCACATCTCGTATCTTCACAGCATAGACGATTGCCTTCAGATGATACGAGATGTGCAGCACCTGAAACTACGGATACTGGAAGCCTGTGCGGTGTTGCTATCAGTGTGGGAGAAGAGGGTTGCATTGACAATCCAACACAATGGGCAGCACATTGAACACATTTTATAAGTGGTCAGAAACTTTTAAATAACTCATGAAAGAATAAAGTTACGTTAAAACCAAGCACACCATTGTTTTTCTTGTGAAATTCCCAATAAGTTTGATGTGTCACATGACCTTCTTCCTATTGAAAAAACAAAAGTTGGATTCAAAATGGCCGACTTCAAAATGTCCGCCATGGTCACCACCCATCTTGAAAAGTTTCCCCCCTCACATATACTAATGTGCCACAAACAGGAAGTTAATATCACCAACCATTCCCATTTTATTAAGGTGTATCCATATAAATGGCCCACCCTGTACATTCTGCAATATACAGTATATATTCTTCACATTTTTATATCCACTCCTGATTTTGGCATAAAAATTGTTAGGCCCAAATCATGAACAATCTCTGTATTACTTGACTGAGGTTTCTTTCAGAAGAGTGATGTTATGGCTGGCGAACAAGAGTGAATGGGCCGTACATAAATGGCTTTGCTGTCTGTTTTTAATTGCACACCCAATCACTTGAATGGACAAGTATTGTACGAAATATGTACCAAAATGCTACAATATTGTCTGCACAGGCGTGAAACTTGCACATGTGAATTGTCTCACTGACTGCAATACTATAATGGGTCAGTGCTCAGTCTGGGTGCTGTCTATTCTACACTCCTGGAAATATTTGAGATCTGCACACCCTAGACGGTGGGTGCTCGTAGAGGACAGTGTATTCTACACTCCTGGACATGAACTTTGCCCATCTGAAACAGCCTTTACTGATGATTGGCCCATTTATACAGATGTGAAACTTCTGTCTATACACACGTGAAACAAATTGTTGATACCCTTCCATTAAAGAAAATCCCACTATGGTCAATAAAATAACTTGAAACTGACAAAAGTAATAATATGATGGTGTCCCTAGAAAAGATTGAAAATAATTTGAGCATAGGTACATGTTAAACTAAGGTGTGTCTTGTAATTAGCATCACGGGTGTCTTCAAACTTGTAATCAGTCGGTCTGCCTATTTAAAGGGTGAAATGTAGTCACTGCTCTGTTTGGTATCATGGTATGTACCACACTGAACATGGAACAAAAAAAGCTAAGGAGAGAGTTGTCTCAGGAGTTTAGAAATAAAATTATAGACAAACATGTTAAAGGTAAAGGCTATAAGGCATCGCCAAACAGCTTGATATTCCTTTTACTACAGTTGTACATATTATTCAGAAGTTTAAGATCTACAGGACTGTAGCCAACCTCCCTGGATGTGCCCGCAAGAGGAAAACTGATGGCAAATTGAAGAGATGAATAATACGAATGGTAACCAAAGAGCCCAGAACAACTTCCAAAGATATTAGAGATGAACTCCAAGGTCAAGGCACATCAGTGTCAGATCAAACCATCCGTTGCTGTCTTAGCCAAAGTGGACAACAATGAAAGCAAATCATAAAAAGAGACATATGAATTTGACAAAATGCATATTGACAAGCCACAAAGCCTCTGGGAGAATGTCCTTTGGACAGATGAGACAAAACTGGAACTTTTTTGTCACATCAGGTCTGTTTACAGACACAAAAATGAAGCATACAAAGAGAAGAACATTGTACCTACTGTGAAACATGAAGGAGTCTTGGTTATGTTTTGGGGTTGCTTTGTTGCATCTGGCACAGCCTGTCTTAAATCTGTGCAGGGTACAATGAAATCTTAAGACTATCAAGGCATTCTGGAGCAAAATGTGTTGCCCAGTTTCAGAAAGCTTAGTCTCATTCGCAGGTCATGGGTCCTCCAACAGGATAATGACTTAAAACACACCTAAAAACATCCAAGAATGGCTAAGCATTGAACTATTCAGAAGTGGCCTTCTATGAGCCCTGATCTAAATCCTATTGAACATCTGTGAACATTCTTTTGTTGGAATTTTTACTGGAGATTTTATGCTGGTAATTTTTGTAGGTTTTTCTCATAATCTGCTAGCTAATAAAAGGTGTGAATTGATATATAGGAAAGAGGAATAAATATAAATCCACAACGCATTTTGAGTGAATACCATGTTTTAGCAATATTTTACTTGGTTGGTACTGTGTTGGCATATGATTATACACATGACTTAGGAGAATAATTAAAAACATCAGTGCTTGGACCTGAGCGTGCGCCAGGGGCAGAAATAACTCCCAGTGTGAGGGAGGAAATGCTTTCTAATCCCACTATTCCTGTCGATCTGGTCCATGGACTGATTTATAAGGTAAAACTTCCACAGAGGTCATGCAAAAAGTGATATAACAATGTGCTTCTTTCATCCCCTGTAACTCAGTCACTGCGTGGGCATTGTCGGATGGCACACCCCAGTCACACAGGGTGTTCTGAGCTGGAAAGTTTGCTGAAAATAACCCAATGCCAAGTGCCCAAACATTACACCCTTAACTAAAGCAGTCAATGAGTTTCAATAGATTTTATGACCTGTAAAGCATACTCATTCATTTGTTCTCATGTCACATACCAACTACCTCTACCTGGGTGTCCCATACAGCACATTCCTACTGTTTCCATCCTGCTTTGGTTCTACTAAACAGCGATTAAGTTTATCTACTTGATTTGATGAGTTTATTGCCTGAGATATTAACCATTTTAGTGATGGATAATTTAAAGGGAATATGTGATCAGAAAATGACCTATTGTTTAACCCCTTAGGGACACATGACGTACCGATACGGCATGTTTCCCGAGTCCTTATAGACACATGACGTACCGGTATGTCATGTGTTGTTCCGATCACCGCCCGCCAGCCAAATGCGCGGGGGGTCCCTTGACCCCCCCGTGTCGGCGATCGCCGCAAACCGCAGGTCAATTCAGACCTGCGGTTTGCGGCTTTTACCTGGTGCGGCGGCGGTGCCATCGGGTCCCCATGGGGCTGTGGGGGGGACCCGATGGCATGGAAGGCAGCGCGATGCCTTCTGGATCTCACAGGCCCCGGGAGCTGTATGAGTAATACACACAGTATTACTCATACAGCCAATGCATTCAAATACAGAAGTATTGGAATGCATTGTAAAGGAATATATCTCCAAAAGTTTAAGTCCCAAAGTGGGACAAAAAATAAAGTGAAAAAAAAGTTGAAAAAATAAAGTTTTCCCCAAAAAAAATTAAGTTTCAAGTAAAAATTAACAAATTCCCCAAATAAAGTTAAAAAAAATTAGTTAAAAATAGGGGGGAAAAAAGTATGCATATTAGGTATCGCCGCGTCCGAATCGACCGGCTCTATAAACATATCCCATGACCTAACCGTTTCAGATGAACACCGTAAAAAATAAAAAATAAAAACTGTGCTAAATAAACCCTTTTTTTGTACAACAGCAAGCGATCAAAAAGGCGTTTACCCACCAAAATAGTACCAATCTAACTGTCACCTCCTCCTGCAAAAAATGAGCCCCTACCTGAGACAATCGCCCAAAAAATAAAAAAAACTATGGCTCAGAATAGGGAGACACTAAAACATCATTATTTTTTTTTAAGCTGTTATTGTGTAAAACTTACATAAATAAAAAAAAAGTATACATATTAGGTATCGCCGTGTCCGTATCGACCGGCTCTATAAAAATATCACATGACCTAACCCCTCAGATGAACACCGTAAAAAATGTTAAATAAAAACTGTGCTAAATAAACCATTTTTTGTGACCTTACATCACAAAAAGTGTAATAGCAAGCGATCAAAAAGTCACACGCATCCCAAAATAGTGCCAATACAACTGTCATCTCATCCCGCAAAAATCATTACCTACCCAAGGTAATCGCCAAAAAACTGAAAAAATTATGGCTCTCAGATTATGGAAATACTAAAACATGATTTTTTTTGCTTCAAAAATGAAAGCATTGTGTAAAACTTACATAAATAAATAAAAAGTATACATATTAGGTATCGCAGTATCCGTGACAACCTGGTCTATAAAAATATCACATGATCTAACCTGTCAGATGAATGTTGTAAATAACAAAAAATAAAAACGTTGCCAAAACAGCTATTTCTTGTTATCTTGCCTCACAAAAAGTGTAATATAGGTCAACCAAAAATCATATGTACCCAAAACTAGTACCAACAATATTGCCACCCTATCCTGTTTCTAAAATCGGGCCACTTTTTTGGAGTTTCTACTCTAGGGGTGCATCAGGGGGGCTTCAAATGGGACATGGTGTAAAAAAAAACAGTCCAGCAAAATCTGCCTTCCAAAAACCGTATAGCATTCCTTTTCTTCTGCGCCCTGCCGTGTGCCCGTACAGCTGTTTACGACCACATATGGGGTGTTTCTGTAAACTACAGAATCAGGGCCATAAATATTGAGTTTGGTTTGGCTGTTAACCCTTGCTTTGTTACTGGGAAAAATTGATTAAAATGGAAAATTTGCCAAAAAATTGAAATTCTGAAATTTCATCTCCATTTGCCAATAACTCTTGTGGAACATCTAAAGGGTTAACGACGTTTGTAAAATCTGTTTTGAATACCTTGAGGGGTGTAGTTTCTTAGATGGGGTCACTTTTATGAAGTTTCTACTCTAGGGGTGCATCAGGGGGGCTTCAAATGGGACATGGTGTCAAAAAAAACAGTCCAGCAAAACCTGCCTTCCAAAAACCGTATGGCATTCCTTTCCTTCTGTGCCCCGCCGTGTGCCCGTACAGCGGTTTACGGCCACATATGGGGTGTTTCTGTAAACTACAGAATCAGGGCCATAAATATTGAGTTTGGTTTGGCTGTTAACCCTTGCTTTGTAACCGGAAAAAAAATATAAAAATGCAAAATCTGCCAAAAAAGTTAAATTTTGAAATTGTATCTCTATTTTCCATTAATTCTTGTGAAACACCTAAAGGGTTAACAACGTTTGTAAAGTCAGTTTTGAATACCTTGAGAGGTGTAGTTTCTTAGATGGGGTCACTTTTATGGAGTTTCTACTCTAGGGGTGCATCAGGGGGCTTCAAATGGGACATGGTGTAAAAAAAAACAGTCCAGCAAAACCTGCCTTCCAAAAACCGGGTGGCATTCCTTTCCTTCTGCGCCCTGCCGTGTGCCCGTACAGTGGTTTATGACCATATATGGGGTGTTTCTGTAAACTACAGAATCAGGGCCATAAATATTGAGTTTGGTTTTGCTGTTAACCCTTGCTTTGTACCTGGAAAAAATTATTAAAATGGAAAATCTGCCAAAAAAGTGACATTTTGAAATTGTATCTCTATTTTCCATTAATTCTTGTGGAACACCTAAAGGGTTAACAAAGTTAGTAAAAAACACAAAACACATGGCTTAAATATCAAGGCTTCACGAGTAGAGTTGAGCGGACACCTGGATGTTCGGCAGGTTCGGCCGAACTTGAAAAAAAGTTCGGGATCTGAACCCGAACTTGACCCGAACTTGACTCCGAACCCGAACCCCATTGAAGTTAATAGGGACCCGAACTTTTGCCCATTAAAATGGCTCTAAAATTGCCCTGGAAAGAGCTAGAGGGCTGCAAAAGGAAGAAAAATGTGCTTAAAAGCATGGCAAATGCTCTGCAAACAAATGTGGATAGGGAAATGAATTAAAAAAACATAAAAGATCTTAAAAAAATAATATTAGGAATGATATAGGAGGAAGAGGTTGAGGAGGCAATGAATGGGTCGATGTGGCCGTGTAGGCTCACGTGGCGGTCTAGGTGGAAGTGGCGGCGAAGGAGGAATAAGTAGCCAACACAGATGTGTGTTATTTTGCATTTTTACATAGGGGTATACCCCAAAATATTGGGACATATAAAAAAAAAAAAGGAATAAGTGCACTTGAGTACAAGGATGGATGGTTGAGGCTGTTAGAACTTTCTATTCTGCACAAGGTACAGACAAGTCTTGTGGGATCCAGGCCTGGTTCATTTTAATGAACGTGAGCTTGTCCACGTTGGCTGTGGACAGACGGCTGCGTCTGTCTGTAATGACTCCTCCTGCCGTGCTAAATACACGTTCAGAGAGTACACTGGCTGCAGGGCAGGCCAGCACCTCCAAGGCATACAGGGCAAGCTCTGGCCATGTGGACAATTTGGAGACCCAGAAGTTGAATGGGGCAGAACCATCAGTCAGTACGTGTAGTCGTGTGCACAGGTACTGTTCCACCATGTTGTTCAAATGCTGCCTTCTGCTAACACGCTCCATATCAGCAGTTGGGGCCGGTTGTTGCGGCGAGGTGTCAAAGCTTTTCCACATGTCGGCCATGCTAACCCTGCCTTCTGAGGTGCTGGCGCTGACACAGCTGCGTTGGCGACCTCTTCCTCCTCCCCTGCCTTCACCTTGTGCTTCCACTTGTCCCCCGGCATCAGTCGGGAATGCTCTCAGGAGCGCGTCTACCAGCGTGCGCCTGTAGTTGCGCATCTTCCGATCACTCTCCAGTGAGGGAATTAAGGACGGCACATTGTCTTTGTAACGGGGATCTAGCAGGGTGGCAACCCAGTAGTCAGCACACGTTAAAATGTGGGCAACTCTGCTGTCGTTGCGTAGGCACTGCAGCAAGTAGTCGCTCATGTGTGCCAGGCTGCCCAGAGGTAAGGACAAGCTGTCCTCTGTGGGAGGCGTATCATCTGCGTCCTCCGTATCCCCCCAGCCATGCACCAGTGATGGGCCCGAGCTGCGTTAGGTGCCACCCCGCTGTGAACATGCTTCATCCTCATCCTCCTCCTCATCCTCCTCCTCCTCGTCCTCCAGTAGTGGGCCCTGGCTGGCCAAATTTGTACCTGGCCTCTGCTGTTGCAAAAAACCTCCCTCTGAGCCACTTATAAAAGACTGGCCTGAAAGTGTTAGAGATGACCCCTCTTCCTCCTCCTCGTCCTGGGCTACATCCTCTTCCATCATCGCCCTAAGTGTTTTCTCAAGGAGACATAGAAGTGGTATTGTAACGCTGATAACGGCGTCATCGCCACTGGCCATGTTGGTGGAGTACTCGAAACAGCACAACAGGGCACACATGTCTCGCATGGAGGCCCAGTCATTGGTGGTGAAGTGGTGCTGTTCCGCAGTGCGACTCACCCGTGCGTGCTGCAGCTAAAACTCCACTATGGCCTGCTGCTGCTCGTACAGTCTCTCCAGCATGTGCAAGGTGGAGTTCCACCTGGTGGGCACGTCGCATATGAGGCGGTGAGTGGGAAGGCCGAAGTTATGCTGTAGAGTAGACAGCCGAGCAGCGGCAGGATGAGAATGCCGGAAGCGCGCACAGACGGCCCGCACTTTATGCAGCAGCTCCGACATGTCGGGGTAGTTGTGAATGAATTTCTGCACCACCAAATTCAACACATGCGCCAGGCAAGGGATGTGCGTCAAACCAGCTAGTCCCAGAGCTGCAATGAGATTTCGCCCAATATAACACATCACCAAGCCAGGCTGGGTGGCAGGTGCCAACGTTCCTCCAGAGGCGGAGGAAGAGGCCGAGGCAGCAGCAGAGGGGGGAGCAGGAGGGGCCTGAGCCCTTTCTTGGTTTTGAAGGTGCTTACTCCACTGCAGACCATGTCTCGCTTGTAGATGCCTAATCATGCAGGTTGTGCTAAGGTTCAGAACGTTAATGCCTTGCTTCAGGCTCTGATGGCACAGTGTGCAAACCACTCGGGTCTTGTCGTCAGCACATTGTGTGAAGAAGTGCCATGCCAGGGAACTCCTTGAAGCTGCCTTTGGTGTGCTCGGTCCCTGGTGACGGTAGCCAGTAGCAGGCGAACTGTTTTGGCGACGGCTGCTCTGCTTTTGCACCCTGCTCCCTCTTTTGCTACGCCGTTGGCTCGGTCTCACCACTGCCTCTTCCTCCGAACTCTGAAAGTCAGTGGCACGACCTCCATTCCATGTGGGGTCTAGGACCTCATCGTCCCCTGAATCGTCTTCCACCCAGTCTTCCTCCCTGACCTCCTTTTCGGTCTGCACACTGCAGAAAGACGCAGCAGTTGGCACCTGTGTTTCGTCATCATCAGAGACGTGCTGAGGTGGTATTCCCATGTCCTCATCAGGAAACATAAGTGGTTGTGCGTCAGTGCATTATATGTCTTCCACCCCTGGGGAAGGGCTAGGTGGATGCCCTTGGGAAACCCTGCCAGCAGATTCTTCACCCCAGTATGCCCCAGTAAGCAAAAAGCTGTATTTGTGGCCTAAATTTCACAGTCACTTATGCACGTCTAATCCCAGATGTGCAGTATATTAGAGGGTTTTTTAACCCCAGTTAGCAAAAAGCTGTATTTCTGGCCTAAATGTGACACTCACTTATGCACCTATAATCCTACATGTGCACTATATGAAACAGATGTTTTTTTTACCCCAGTATGCCCCAGTATGAGAAAGCCGTATTTGTGGCCTTAATTTCACAGTCACTTATGCACGTCTAATCCCAGATGTGCAGTATATCAGAGGGTTTTTTAACCCCAGTTAGCAAAAAGCTGTATTTCTGGCCTAAATGTGATACTCACTTATGCACCTATAATCCTAGATATGCACTATAAGAAACAGATGTTTTTTTTCCACCCCAGTATGGCCAGTATGAGAAATCCGTATTTGTGGCCTAAATTTCACAGTCACTTATGCACGCCTAATCCCAGATGTGCACTATGTCATAGGGTTTTTTAACCCCAGTAAGCAAAAAGCTGTATTTCTGGCCTAAATGTGACATTCACTTATGCACCTATAATCCTAGATGTGCACTATATGAAACAGATGGGGTTTTTTTCACCCCAGTATGCCCCAGTAAGCAAAAAGACGTATTTGTGGCCTAAATTTCACAGTCACTTATGCATGTCTAATCCTAGATGTGCAGTATATCAGAGGGTTTTTTAACCCCAGTTAGCAAAAAGCTGTATTTCTGGCCTAAATGTGACACTCCCTTATGCACCTATAATCCTAGATGAGCACTTTATGAAACAGATGTTTTTTTTTTTCACCCCAGTATGCCCCAGTAAGCAAAAAGCCGTATTTGTGGCCTAAATTTCACATTCACTTATGCACCTCTAATCCAAGATGTGCACTATATCAGAGTGTTTTTTAACTCCAGTAAGCAAAAAGCTGTATTTGTGGCCTAAATTTCACAGTCACTTATGCACGTCTAATCCCAGATGTGCAGTATATCAGAGGGTTTTTTAACCCTAGTAAGCAAAAATCTATATTTCTGGCCTAAATGTGACACTCACTTATGCACCTATAATCCTAGATGTGCACTATGTGAAACAGATGGTTTTTTTTCGCCCCAGTATGCCCCAATATGAGAAAGCCGTATTTCTGGCCTAAATTTCACAGCGATAATCCTAGATGTGCACTATATGAAAAAAAGTTTTTTTTTAACCCCAGTGTCTCAAAGCAGTATTTCTGGACTTGCAGACATGCAGATATCCTGTGCTGGTGCACTATCGTTGCATAAAATGGCTGCCGATTATGTATTGATATTGACTAACTGAAGGAAAAAAAGTTTTTTTTTTAGTAGTAGTTGGCTCAGGGCAGGCTTAAAACAATTGTGCACTGCACCCACAAAACACATTTGCTGTAGATCGCTGAGTAAAGAAGCAGTTCTTGATAAGATTTCTCCCTGATCTCTCCCTCACAGCAGCTGCAGCCTCTCCCTACATTAATCCGAGCAGAGTGATGGGCGGCGCTACGTGACTCCAGCTTAAATAGAGGCTGGGTCACATGCTGCAGTTGGCCAATCACAGCCATGCCAATAGTAGGCATGGCTGTGATGGCCTTTTGGGGCAAGTAGTATGACGTTTGTTGATTAGCTGCTTTGCAGCCTTTGAAAAAGCGCCATAAAAATCGCCAAACACCGAACCGGGTTCGGGTTCACTCAACTCTATTCACAAGGTGTGGTGGTCACCCGTGTAAAGCCTGTGGCTATGTGTTGTGTACTAAAACTTTTCATAATGCGGACCACTCTGCTTCTTTTCCCATCAAAACTTGCATCAACTGCAACACTATGGGCATAGTTTATATCATTCAGTGTGTTGCATGTGATCTAATGTATGTGGGCAGCACATCGAGAAAGTTTAAAAATAGGATTCTGGAACATCTCAATTATATTGTCAATCCCTCTCTCACTAATATTTCTAACGCAGCGAAACCCTTTATTCAAATACATAATCATGCAGTGGGAACCTTTCGGGCACTTGGAATAGAAAAGGTGAGGCTTCCCCCGAGAGGAGGGGATCATAAAAAGTGCATCCTCTTGAGGGAAGCCTTTTGGATTTTTAGATTAAATACAAGATATCCCTCAGGCTTGAACCTGAAAAAGGAGATTATGCACTTTTATTGAAAAAATGTATACTTGATATATTGCTTTCTCATTTTTATATACTGAAGAGTATTAAGCTAACATTGTTTGTTTTGTTTGTGAAAATACATATTTTCTCTGTATACACTTATTCTTTCCTATGTTACGACGCAACTCACTAAAAATTATGATGTAATCTTTTCCTGATTTAGGTTTATTACTCGTACCTAATCAAGTCTAAATTTACTATTTACCTCGTTTTTTATGTATCATGGGAAAGCTTGTTATGTTGTATCTGACCTTTTTAAAGAAAAAATTCAATAAACAAAATGTTGCAAGAAGAAGGCAAAAACAGGATGTGTATAGTGACTTCGTTCACACTATACATCCTGAGCGATAAATAGAGAAGATATACTGTAAGACCTGTATGTGTGCAACAATACAGGAGAGCAACATTCTGCCAGTTAACAGTTACTCATGGGAGGTTAAAAAGCTCAGGTAATACCATAAGAACATATACTGTAGTTTGATCTGCCAGGGCAGAGAACTGAGGAAAATGCTCCAAATGTGAATACAACCTTGAGAGATTGTGAAATGTGGGGCATACATCACTTTCTCATATACTGTACAATCAGCATGCCAGAGGCTTGACTAGGCTGGCAGTTGCCCACTTACAAAAGAATGGGTTTTAGAGCTGTTTTTTAGCATGTATCCTGTTGGAAATGTATATTTACTCTACATTTAGATGCCCACACAAGCACACAGAGATTTATAGAAGCTGGCTTCTAGGTCTAAACCATGTTATCTGTGTATCTCAGCTAATATCAGACAGCAACCAAAATATCTGCTAATGTAAGCTTAACCTGAACCATTGCTACTTTAAGAATTGCAGATTTTTGGTTAAATTTGCTTATTTTCTTATAATTGTCTTTTATAAAATTGATATTTTTATATTATTACATGGAATGCAAGTAATCAAGACTAAAGTTGATTCATCCTCTTATAGCCTCCCCCCCCCCCTTTTTTTTTAGTAGAATAAGAGCTTTGCAGGATATGGTTTAGACTTCTATGACCAAAGGGGCAATAACCAAATTTTCAATTGTGGGTCTGTATTGTACTTATTCATTGTAAAGGCATGCACACCAACAGAAAAGGGTCACAGATCAAAAACTGTTTGTGAGCCTCTGATTACAGCCATAGAACATCTTATTAGAGAGCAAAATTATTTTTATACCAGTTGGCTCCTTGCTTGCAGTGTATAACTATTCAATTTGCACATACGGTATGGTTATGCCCATTCATGTTTAATGTTCTGTAATTTGTGATAGATACTATGTTAGCATGCTCGCTATTATATATACCTGGATCTATATGTTCTGACCTGGGGTGAAATACACACATCTCTGTTTTTGATACTGTTTAAGTGCTTGAAATTGGCAGGACTAGAGCTATATCAGTGTTTTACAAAAAGATTCAGATTCAGATCATTGCCTACCATTCTACATTAAGAGCTTCAGGCATACGTTATGCATTCTGGTAAGCACAAGTCTTCAATTCACTGCTAGAACATTTAAAATTTTTAATAGTGCTTTGACTTTATCAAAAAATAAGAACATAATGTCACAAGATTTATGTTCCACTATTAGACTGAGTAAATATGATATCATAACCAGCCTGATCAGTGTAGCATTTCACAAGGCTACTTCATTTCTAATCTTAAAGAGACATCAATATGGTCTAGCTCATATAAGTGGAGACCTTACATACATAGTGATTTTTCCAGAGGAGGAATTATGTAGGTATTCCATGTGCAGAATGTTTATGGTTGTTAGAGCATATTATTTCACAATTGGGTTTAGTTTGTTACAGTTTGGCTATTTTGTCAAACGTGAGAGAGTCTGAGATGCAAAACAAGCTCATAAAGTTAGGGTTTGCACATAAATCCCTCAGGATCAGTCCAGTTTTAGAGGAAATGTTCAAATAATGAAACATAGAAGGACAAAGAAACGTTACTGGTAAACTATAATCCAAGGAAAATAATATACAGCCTCTGGGCCTGTAATTGGAATGATTTTCCCCATTAGTGAACACAAGCAATGGAAGAGGTCTATATTCAAGCTTGGTGATGGCTTTCCATTATTACTTAGACAGCCATATGCTAGACACACTATATATACCCTAAAAGAAACAAATCAATAAGTGTCGGACGAGCATGCTCGGCCAAACACCTGATCGGCTCGAGCATCTCTATGCTCAGCACATACCGGTGTTCGGCCGAACACCGCGTGTGCTGGAGCGTGATGCTCGAGTCTCCTCCCCGCATGTTTGTTAGCTGCTACGCAGCCAATAAACGTGCAGGTAAGTACTGCCATTCTTTGTAATGCCGTAGCCATGTTGGCTACTGGCATTACAGTGATTGGCTGGCCGGAACATGTCATCAGGTGCTATATAGCACCCGATGACACGTGTTTGGCTCAGTCTTAGTCAGGGAGAGCTGTGCTGAAGAAGGGACAGATAGTGTAGGGAGTGAAATACTAATATTTTTATTTAAAAAAACTTGTTAGAGACCCCAAAGTCCTTTTAAGGACTATTGTTGTATCTGGCAGCAATATAATTATTAGTGCAAACTGCGCTAAATACACTGCTCAAAAAAATAAAGGGAACACTTAAACAACACAATGTAACTCCAAGTCAATCACACTTCTGTGAAATCAAACTGTCCACATAGGAAGCAACACTGAGTGACAATCAATTTCACATGCTGTTGTGCAAATGGGATAGACAACAGGTGGAAATTATAGGCAATTAGCAAGACACCCCCAATAAAGGAGTGGTTCTGCAGGTGGTGAGCACAGACCACTTCTCAGTTCCTATGCTTCCTGGCTGATGTTTTGGGCACTTTTGAATGCTGGCGGTGCTTTCACTCTAGTGGTAGCATGAGACGGAGTCTACAACCCACACAAGTGGCTCAGGTAGTGCAGCTTATCCAGGATGGCACATCAATGCAAGCTGTGGCAAGAAGGTTTGCTGTGTCTGTCAGCGTAGTGTCCAGAGCATGGAGGTGCTACCAGGAGACAGGCCAGTACATCAGGAGACGTGGAGGAGGCCGTAGGAGGGCAACAACCCAACAGCAGGACCGCTACCTTCGCCTTTGTGCAAGGAGGAACAGGAGGAGCACTGCCAGAGCCCTGCAAAATGACCTCCAACAGGCCACAAATGTGCATGTGTCTGCTCAAACGGTCAGAAACAGACTCCATGAGGGTGATATGAGGGCCCGACGTCCACAGGTGGGGGTTGTGCTTACGGCCCAACACCGTGTAGGACGTTTGGCATTTGCCAGAGAACACCAACATTGGCAAATTCGCCACTGGCGCCCTGTGCTCTTCACAGATGAAAGCAGGTTCACACTGAGCACATGTGACAGACGTGACAGAGTCTTGAGACGCCGTGGAGAACGTTCTGCTGCCTGCAACATCCTCCAGCATGACCGGTTGGCATTGGGTCAGTAATGGTGTGGGGTAGCATTTCTTTGGAGGGCCGCACAGCCCTCCATGTGCTCACCAGAGGTAGCCTGACTGCCATTAGGTACCGAGATGAGATCCTCAGACCCATTGTCAGACCATATGCTGGTGCGGTTGGCCCTGGGTTCCTCCTAATGCAAGACAATGCTAGACCTCATGTGGCTGGAGTGTGTCAGCAGTTCCTGCAGTACGAAGGCATTGATGCTATGGACTGGCCCACCCGTTCCCCAGACCTGAATCTAATTGAGCACATCTGGGATATCATGTCTCGCTCTATCCACCAACGTCACGTTGCACCACAGACTGTCCAGGAGTTGGCAGATGCTTTAGTCCAGGTCTGGGAGGAGATCCCTCAGGAGACCGTCCGCCACCTCATCAGGAGCATGCACAGGCATTGTAGGGAGGTCATACAGGCACGTGGAGGCCACACACACTACTGAGCCTCATTTTGAATTGTTTTAAGGACATTACATCAAAGTTGGATCAGCCTGTAGTGTGTTTTTCCAAATCCAGACTCCATGTGTGACTCCAAATCCAGACCTCCATGGGTTGAAAAATTTGATTTCCATTTTTTTTTTTTGTGTGATTTTGTTGTCAGCACATTCAACTTCGTAAAGAACAAAGTATTTCAGAAGAATATTTAATTAATTCAGATCTAGGATGTGTTATTTTTGTGTTCCCTTTATTTTTTGAGCAGTGTAGCTTGCAATTGTTTGGCCACTGCAGACAGCGACATTCCGGAGATGGTGTCCGCTGCGGGCAGTTACATTACCTGCGCTACATCTCCTGTATAACATTTGCATATTCAAAATATCAGTGACATTCAGTCAAATTGTTTTGCTGCTGGTGGCAGCGACATTAACTGCTCTACATCTCCAGTATAACGTTAGCGGATCCGAAATATCAGTGACATTAATTCAGTGTAATTTTTTATTAGCCGCTGGTGACAGCGACATTACTTGCGCTATACCTCCTGTATAACGTTTGCGTGTCCTAAATATCAGTAACATTAATGCAGTGTAATTTTTTATAAGCTGGTGGTGACAGCGACATTACTTGCGCTATACCTCCTGTATAACATTTGGGCATCCTAAATATCAGTGACATTCATTCAGTGTAATTTATTTATTAGCCTGTGGTGACAGCGCTATACCTCCTGTATAACGTTTGCACGTCATAAAATTATCTTTGAGATTCAGTGTACTTTTTTCATAGACGCTGCGGACAGCGACATTATCTGTGCTACATCTCCTGTTTTATGTGTGCGCATCCTAACAATATCTGTGACATTCTGTGTACTTTATTTGCGCATACACTTGCAAAACCTGCGCTACTGTATGTGTGACATACATGCAAGCATTTATATCAATTAATATGAGCAAGGCAAGCAGTAAGGGACAGGGAAGTGGCCATGCTACATGCCGTGGCCCTGGGCGTGGTAAAACTGTGCCTGCTGCCAGAGCACAAGAAACATACTCATCCACGATACTTTGCTTCATGACCCAGTTTGCAGGGTGGCACAGGACACCACTCTCGAAATCAGACCAGTGCGACCAGGTGGTCGGTTGGATTGCAGCAGATGATGCTTCCAGTCGGTTAAGCACCACCCTGTCTTCCACAAAGTCCAGTCTCAGTAGCCAAGAGTCTGGTCAACAGAATCCCCACCCTGATCCTTCTTCCTCCTACCATGGAGAGTCTTGACAAACAAGTGATCCCACACTCGGATATTCCGAGGAGCTCTTTTCAGAGTCATTCCTTGATTTGGCCCTCTCGCCAATGCCGCTTATAGTGGGACATGAGGAGATCTTGTGCTCTGATTGTCAAACTCTTGAGCATCCAGAGTCACAAGAAGATGACAGTGGGGAACAGCAATTAGTGTTTTACGAGGTGGATTATGATGATGGGACACAGTTGCCAATAAGTCAACCGCAATTAGTGTCTCAAGAGGTTGATGATGAGGAAGAGACACAGTTGTCAATAACTGAGGAGGTCAACAAGTCAGGAGGATAACCAGAGTAAGGAAATGGAAGAGGAAGTTGTGGACGATGAAGTCACTGACCCAACCTGGGAAGTTGGCAAGCCGAGCGAGGACAGCAGTACAGAGGGGGAGTGATCCGAAGCACCGCAACAGGCTGGAAGATGCAGTGGGGTGGCAAAAGGGAGAAGGAGGGCCACATTAAACAGGCCCGCAACTGTTCCCAGGAGCACCCCCTTGTGGTAATCTCCCTTGCTAAGGGCTAGGTGTTCCGCAGTCTGGCACTTTTTTGATGAAAGTGCGGACGATAAAATAACTGTCATTTGAAAACTGCGTCATACCAAACTGAGCAAGGGCGTGAACACTAGCAACCTCACCACCACCAGCATGATCCGCCACATGGCATCAACGCACCCTAATAGGTGGGCCGAACGCCTGGGTCACCAATCAGTGTCTGCGGATCACACCACTGCCTCCTCTTCCCCTGTGTTACGTGCTGGCCAATCCCCTGTCCAAGACGCAGGCCAGAATGCCTACCGCCATGCATCTGGACCTTCGCAAGCACCATCAGCTAGCACATCCACTTCTGTATCCCAGCGCAGCGTGCAAATGTCTATACCCTAGGCCTTGGAATGAAAGCGCAAATAAACAGCCACCCACCCATAGGCCATAGCACTAAATGAGCACCTTTCCAAATTGCCTGCCCAGGAAATGTTGCAATTTAGGCTTGTGGACACTTAGGCTTTCCGCACCCTGATGGCGGTGGCTGTCCCGCATTACTCTGTCCCCAGCCGCTAATATTTTTCATGTTGTGCAGTCCCGGCCTTACACTAGCATGTATCCCGTAACATCACCTGTGCCCTGACCAATGCAGTTATTGGGAAGGTTCTCTTAACGACTGACACATAGACAAGTGCTTTTGGCCAGGGACACTACATTTCCCTGATGGCATACTGAGTGAACGTTGTGTAGGCCGGGAGCAAGTCGTACCCTGGGATGGCACAGGTGCTACTGACTCCAAGGATTGCTGGCCCTAGTTCCTTTAGGGTTTCCACCACCACCTAAGTTAGTGACTTCAACCCCCCTTCTCCTCCTCTGCCTCCTCCTCCAATTCCACCTCTGAATCATCATCTTGCAGCACCAGTCAGACATCAATCAGTAGCTGGAAGCAGTGTAGCACTGCAGTGGTGAAGCGGCAACAGGCCGTGCTTAAACTGATCTGCTTAGGTGACAAACAGAACACCACCGCAGAGCTGTGGCAGGGGATAAGGGACCAGACTGAGCCGTGGCTCTCGCCACTCAACCTACAACCAGGCATGGTTGTGTCTGATAATGGCCGTAACTTGGTGGCGGCTTTGGAGCTCGGCAAGCTCACACACATACCATGCCTAGCCCATGTGTTCAACCTAGTGGTTCAGCGGTTTCTCAAAACCTACCCCAATTTGCCTGAGCTACTGGTGTAGGTGTGCCGCGTGTGTGCACTTTTCCGCAAGTCATCGCCAGCTTCCGCCGGTCTGGCAACGCTGCAGCAGCGCTTGCAATTGCCAGCTCCCCGACTGTTGTGCGACGTGAGCACGCGCTGGAACTCCACGTTCCACATGTTGGCCAGGCTTTGTGAGCAGCAGAGGGCAGTAGTGGAATACCAGCTGCAACATGGTCGTCGCCTTTCCAGTTAACTTCCGCTCTTCACAAGCGACGAGTGGGCATTGATGACTGAGCTCTGTGAGGTTTTACGCAACTTTGAGGAATTATCAGCGTCGCCATCCCATTTCTGTGTCTACTAAAACGCTCACTGCTCACAATTAAGGCTACTTTCACACTCGCATTTGGTGTGGATCCGTCATGGATCTGCACAAACGCATCCGTTCAGATAATACAACCGCATGCATTCGTTCAGAACGGATCCATTTGTATTATCTTTAACATAGCCAAAACGGATCTGTCTTGAACACCATTGAAATTCAATGGGGGACAGATCCATTTTCTATTATGCCATATTGTGTCAGCGAAAATGGATCCGTCCACATTGACTTACATTGTATGTCAGGATGGATCCGTTTGGCTCAGTTTCGTCAGACAGACACCAAAACGCTGCAAGCTGCAAAGCGGAATGGAGGCATAACGGAGCCAAATTGATGCATTTTGAGCGGATCCTTATCCTTTTAGAATGCATTAAGGGCAAAACTGATCCGTTTTGGACCGCTTGTGATAGCCCTGAACGGATCTCACAAACGGAAACCAAAACGCCAGTGTGAAAGTAGCCTTAGGCAGACGCTTTGCATGTGGAAGAGGTGTAAATGGGGAAGACAGTACACAGGGTGATAGCCATATCACCCTCAGTTCATCTTCTCAGCGCGAATTGGATGATGAGGAGGAGGAGGAGCAGGAGACTGTTGCCTCCGCTACAGAGGGTAGTACCCATGGAAGTTTTATTCCATCTGTTCAGCGTGAATGGGTAGAGGAGGAGAAAGAGGATGAGGAGATTGAGAGTCATCCTCCTGATGAGGACAGCAAAGTCTTGTCTGTTCGGACTCTGGCACACATGGATGACTTTATGTTAGGCTTCCTTTCCCGTGACCCTCGCGTTGTACACATTTTGGCCAACACCGATTACTGGTTGTTCTCCCTTCTCGACCCCCGCTACAAAGAGAACTTCTCATCTCTCATTCCTGTGGTGGAGAGGACGAGCGAAATGGTGCAATACCAGAAGGTCTTTGTGGAAAAATTGCTCCAAAAATTTCCATCTAAAAATGCTGGCTGCAGAGTACTTAGTTCCTTGGCCAACCGAGGAGGGGATACGAGGAGAACACACAGCAGTTCCAACAGAGGCAGGGCAACACTCTCCAAAGCCTGGGACAGTTTCATGACACCCTGCCAGCACCCTCAACCTGATGCGTGGCCTAGTGTCACAAGGAGGGAAAATTTTTGGAAGATGGTGAAGGAGTACATAGCAGACCGTGTCAGCGTCCTCAGTGATCAGTGTGTGCCTTAAAACTTTTGAGTGTCCAAGCTGGACACGTGGCACGAACTGGCGCTCTACACCTTGGAGGTGCTGGCCCGCCCCGTCACCAGCATTTTGTCAGAGCGTGTATTAAGTGCTGCTGGGGGGCATAATAACTGATAAGCGCATCCGCCTGTCAACTGAAAATGCTGACCGGTTGACTCTTATAAAAATGAACAAGGCCTGGATTGCCCTTGACTTGTCTACTCCACCAGAGGAATGGCTGAACATAAAGGCACTCTAAATGTGGATTTTATGGTGTATTGAATACACTGTATTCCCATGTACCCCTTCCACCACTAAAAAGGGTATATGGTTCAATCTCCCTTTTCTTGTCCTCCTCCTCCATCATATCAACATGCTTATTAGACTGCCCTCACTCCTAATGTTTTAGAGGGTCAGCTCAGCAGCAGGCCCTCACCCATAATGTTTTTGAGGGTCACCAGCAGGCCCCCGCCCATATCGTTTTTGAGGGTCACCAGCAGGCCCTCACCCATACGTTTTTAGAGGGTCACCAGCAGGCTCTTGCCCCTAATGTTTTAGATGGTTAGATCAGCAGCAGACCCTCACCCCTAATGTTTTAGATGGTCAGCTCAGCAGCAGACCCTAACCCATAATGTTTTAGATGGTCAGCTCAGCAGCAGTCCCTCGCCCCTAATGTTTTAGATCTTCCGATCATCAGAAGACAATCGCCCCTAATGTTTTAGAGGGTCAGCTCAGCAGCAGGCATCGCCCCTAATGTTTTAGAGGGTCAGCTCAGCAGCAGGCATCGCCCCTAATGTTTTAGATGGTCAGATCAGCAGCAGGTACTCACCCCTAATGTTTTAGATGGTCATATCAGCAGGCCCTTGCTCCAAATGGTTTTTGAGGGTCACCAGAAGGACATCAATCATAATTTTTCAAGGGTGTGTATGATGCCTTCCATTATTTGTAATAAAGGGTGTATTGTAGTGCCGGTTCCTTGTAATTTTTGGCAGCCCTTTCACTTAGTGCATAGGCTTTAGTGTAGGAGTCCCACTACCTGAACAATTGTACCACAATGTGAATGAGGCCTTCCTTTATGTGATATACAGGTTGTATCGGAGTGCCTCTTCCTTGTAATTTTTGGCAGCACTTGCACTTTATATACAAGTAAATATACAGGGACGAATGTTTCCTAACACTTTTCCTCTAAAATCGATTATTGTCAGTCTGTAAAAGTGCCGTACTACTCGGACAACATCGTTCCCAGCAGCGACCTGGAAGTCAAAGATGCATCCAGACATCCTCCCCATGCTGTTCCCGAACCATTTCAGTGGTGTTTCCATCAATTACTGACCTTTTCATGTGAACCAGACACCCTCCCCTCTTCAGAGCAGGGGGTGCCTGGTTTAATGCTCGGGTTCTCCCATTAACTTGCATTATGCTCGGGTGGTCGGTAGAGCACCCGAGCATCCCAAAGTGTTCTACTCGAGCACCCGAGCAACCGAGTACTTAGGTGCTCGACCAACACTAAAATCAATCAAAAATTCACATAATAGATGTATCAATTTTAAAGTATCATTAGAGAATAGCGAATTTTTATTCATTTGGATCCGGTTTGCCAAATTGACTGTCCGATTTGATTCAGAATTAATCAAAATAAATTGAACCTGAATCGAAAGTGCTCTAATTCTCTGGAAAAGTCTCCCCCTCCTCTTTCTCATCTCCTTGGTTCTCCTGAATCAAATCACACAAAATGTGAATTGCGGTAAGTAGAATCATGAAAGCTTGTTCTATAAGAGGTCCATCAGACAGAGGAGAGTATCCTAGGAATTCTAGTAGTTTAGAAGCAAAGAGAAGCTTGGAAGTTAGGTTTTGGTGGATAAGACTTATTGACGTGTTTAAAAGAGGTTCTGAATATGCAGTTGGATTTTTCATTTTGGATCACTTTTTAGATCATTGATAACATTTTGGGGCACATTTATTAAGACTGGCGTTTTAGACGCTAGTCTTAATAAAGCCCTAAGCTGGTGGTGGATCTGCCGAAGTTATGAAGAGGCGCAGACCTCTCCATATCTTTGGCGCATCCAGCACCAGTTCTAAATGTAAGACAGCTTCCTAGCTGTGAACCTTTAGACTAATGACATCTCCAAGAGCTAATTGGAGTGAGGTGTCAGCCAACTGGAGTCCAATCAATGAGATGAGATTGGAGGTGTTGGTTACAGCTGCCCTGACCTATAAAAAACACACACCAGTTCTGGGTTTGCTTTTCACAAGAAGCATTGCCGAGATGTGAATAATGCCTCGCAAAAGAGCTCTAAGAAGACCTACGATTAAGAATTGTTGACTTGCATAAAGCTGGAAAGGGTTATAAAAGTATAACCAAAAGCCTTGCTGTTTATCAGTCCACGGTAAGACAAATTGTCTATAAATGGAGAAAGTTCAGCACTGCTGCTACTCTCCCTAGGAGTGGCCGTCCTGTAAAGATAACTGCAAGAGCACAGCGCAGACTGCTCAATGAGGTGAAAAAGAATCCTAGAGTGTCAGCTAAAGACTTACAAAAGTCTCTGGCATATGCTAACATCCCTGTTAGCGAATCTACGATACGTAAAACACTAAACAAGAATGGATTTCATGGGAGGATACCACAGAGGAAGCCACTGCTGTCCAAAAAATACATTGCTGCACGTTTACAGTTTGCACAAGAGCACCTGGATGTTCCACAGCAGTACTGGCAAAATATTCTGTGGACAGATGAAACCAAAGTTGAGTTGTTTGGAAGAAATACACAACACTATGTGTGGAGAAAAAGAGGCACAGCACACCAACATCAAAACCTCATCCCAACTGTGAAGTATGGTGACGGGGGCATCATGGTTTGGGGCTGCTTTGCTGCGTCAGGGCCTGGACGGATTGCTATCATCGAAGGAAAAATGAATTCCCACGTTTATCATGACATTTTGCAGGAGAACTTAAGGCCATCTGTCCACCAGCTAAAGCTCAACAGAAGATGGGTGTTGCAACAGGACAACGACCCAAAGCATAGAAGTAAATCAACAACAGAATGGCTTAAACAGAAGAAAATAAGCCTTCTGGAGTGGCCCAGTCAGAGTCCTGACCTCAACCCGATTGAGATGCTGTGGCATGACCTCAAGAAAGCGATTCACACCAGACATCCCAAGAATATTGCTGAACTGAAACAGTTCTGTAAAGAGGAATGGCCAAGAATTACTCCTGACCGTTGTGCACGTCTGATCTGCAACTACAGGAAACGTTTGGTTGAAGTTATTGCTGCCGAAGGAGGTTCAACCAGTTATTAAATCCAAGGGTTCACATACTTTTTCCACCTGCACTGTGAATGTTTACATGGTGTGTTCAATAAAAACATGTTCACATTTAATTCTTTGTTTGTTATTAGTTTAAGCAGACTGTGATTGTCTATTGTTGTGACTTAGATGAAGATCAGATCACATTTTATGACCAATTTGTGCAGAAATTCATATAAATCCAAAGGGTTCACATACTTTTTCTTGCAACTGTATGTGTCTGCATTGCTGAGAAAAATTATGTTTTAATACATGCAAATTATCTTCTAGGAGCAATGGGGGTGTTGCCTTTACACCTAGAGGCTCTGCTCTCTGTGCAACTACCGTGCCCTTTGCACTTTGATTGACAGGACCAGGCAGTGAAAACATCATCACACCTGGCCGTATCAATCAAAGTGGAGAGAGGGCAGCATTTGCAGAGAAAATGGAGCCTCTAGGTATAATGGCAATGCCCCAGGTGCTCCTAAATGCTCATTTGCATATATTAAAGGGGTTGTCCAGGTTCAGAACTGAACCCAGACATATCCCCTTCTTCACCCAGGCAGTCCTCTAAGATGAGCATTGGAGCATTTCATGCTCTGATGCGCTCCCTTGCCCTGTATAGAATCATGCATGGCAAGGGCTTTTTCTGCAGATACGGTGATGTACCGGGTCTCTGCTACTTGGAGGCTCCCACCTAGCAGTGTTTACGGTGATGTCACCAGAACTTATGGGTGGGCTTTAGCACTTCCCCAGCCTGTAAAACAGGCTAGGCCAGTGCTAAAGCTCGTCCATTAGTTCCGGGGCTGTCACTAGGAACACTGCTAGGCGGAAGTCTCTGCCTGGCAGTGTAAGTTTGTAAACAAAAAAGCACTTGTCCTGCACGATACCTCATAGGGCAAGGAAGAGCATCTCAGAGGGGCTTCCTGGGTGAAGAAGGGGATATGTCCTATATATATAGGTTTAGCTCTGAATCTGGACAACCCCTTTAAAACATAGTTTTCTCAGCAATGCAGGCACATATGAACATGGGACCAACACAGATTCCTTCAGCTGCCAAGTGCACATGTAACAGGTCAGCCAGTGTCATGGGTGCAAATCTGCTGACAGATCCAACTGCCCAATTGGGACATGGCTGTACACATTATATGTTCATGCTGAAATTTGCATCTTTGGCCCACATTCCTCTAATGTGTATGACTACCTTTATGCATCCTATACATGAGTGTATGAATTTTGGCTCATTTTGAGCAAAAGGTTTATATTGCGCTGTTTATTGCAGCAGCTTAGTTGTGAATGAGATTAGACATTCTTTTAGGAGCACTGAGAACTTATTCATTATACGGCATGCAATGAAGCATGCTGCAACGTCTTTATGCAGATTAATGCTAATAAGCATAGCAACGTAGACATGCAGTCACAGGATCTGTGTGATGTGGATCGTAATAACTGTACACTTGTATGCTTAAAGGGAATGTGTCATCAAAAAATGCCCTTTTGTTTCAATCAAGTTTTCATGTGAAAAATATTTTTTAAGCATTTTTGGTGATGTTTTTAATTTTTCCATGCCAAATAACAGGTGTCACTTCTTGGTCTGTACAGATCACTTTACTGCAGTTACCTACTTATCATTACAGACAAGATTAGAATGACAGATATCACCTATATGTCGATAATACAGGATCCGCCATTCACAGTAGTTGATATCACAGCTTATCTACTCCCTCCTGACCTCTGTACAGGTCACAGAGTACTCTAAAAGAACTATCTCATAGAAGTGAATAAGGCCCCCTCCTTTCTATTGCATCTATGGCCCATGGTGGCTGCTGTAAAGCATATCTTTAAATGCAGTCAACAACAGCTCAGGCAAGATAGCAGCCTCCATAAATACGTATGTTCAGCAAATAAAATAAGAAAACTAAATCTATAATTATAAAAAAAAAACAAATAGGAAAAAAGGGATATGTTTCACTATAGAGAATTTGGGAATTACAGGTGACATGTTCCCTTTAAGAAGTAGTTCCCCAATGGATATGTACAGTACTACCTACCCAGAAGATAGGTACTAAAAGTCTGATTGCTGGGTTCTCTTCTCTGCATGAATGAATTGCTTCATTTAATGTCTATGGAACTTACTAAGACCATCAAGTATATGAATTGACTATTTCAGAAAGCATCGGACACTTAATGGACCTACAAGGGTTCAGTTTAAACGCCTCTTCACTGTGGTTGTGTGGGACTCAGTTACCCTGTTCTGGTGATCATCGGGGTCCATCTGTGGGATGATCAGACACGTATGAGGTCATTTATCAAACTGGTGTAAAGTAGAACTGGCTTAGTTGCCTATAGCAACTAATCCGATTCCTCCTTTCATTCTCCAAAGGAGCTGTCCAAAATGAAAGGTGGAATCTGATTGGATGCTATGGGCAACTAAGCCAGTTTGATAAATGACCCCAGCAATGCCTATCCTGTGGATAGGTGATGTGACAACTGTCCATTGTGGTCATAGCACCTTTAAGACTTATACTGTTAATCAGGTGATTCAAACATATAGTTTTACAAATCAAGATTTACCTTTTTTTAATTTTATAAATATAATTAATCAGGTTAAATCACTATTTGGCTATTTAATAACTCGGTCATACTTGAAAAAAATATATATTATTGTGAAGGAGATTAAACAGTCTACAAAACTAGTAGATCGCCCGGGGAATGTAAATCCTGGTAACTACAGAAGTCTAACATTTCATGGCAGCGTAAAGGGAGTAGACAGGTCCACAGACAGTGGAACTTTATTATCCCCATGAATTTTACTGTTTGCCGCAAATGAGTACTGCCTTGTAACGATTCAAGCCATAGGGCCTATTCATCCGCTTATTAGAATCACAAAGGGAGTTTAAAAAAAGTTGCATGTGCTTTTATAATTAATTGGCCCATAAAACAGAACTCAGAACCTGCTGATTGGTTAAATTATAGCATTCCAATAGTGTTTGATTCTTAGTGGTTGAGGCTGATAGATGCCATCTGCTCCAGCGTGGGGAACAATACTGGCTAATGGGCAGGTATGGGCTGGGCGAAGAATAATTCCATCCGAAATTTCAGGCTGAGCAGATATTAGTGAAGGTTCTGTTCAAAACGCAGTTGGCATTTTGATTATGAATCAGAACAGATGGCTTGAGTGTTAATTTTAGAGCAATACAGTGATATTCTTCTGGATGTTAACATCAAATAAAGGGACTTTTGTAAAGCATTCTAATTAGCGCCTCTTTCTCCCTTGTGTTTATTCTTTCGCTTGTCTGTGTGCTTATGTTAGCTCTCATATTTTCGTGTGCCTCCTGCCTTTAATCTTTCCCATTTTCAGGTTATATATAGAAAAAAGCATATGTTCAATATGAAAATGTTCAGGAAATATTAAAATAAATAAGCTGGAAACAGCAAAGGAAACACAACCATAGCATTCTAGTTAGAAAAATGTGTCATATAAAGTAATGTACAAACTGTAGTTTAGGGCGTATTCTCATGTATTAAAGCGGTTCTCCCGGCTTTTAATATTGATGACCCATCCTCAGGGTAGGTCCAGTGGTACACCGCCAATCATGCAATGTGAGGCGATTGTCTCAGGCAGCACCATGTAGGGGGGCAGTGAAAGGGCTATGGGCAACGAGCGCTTCCATTGTGGAAACCCTCATCTCTGCACGTTTTACTGCATTTCGGTACTCAGGACAGCAATACAGTTGAATGCTGCGACGGGGCATGGGATTGATGTCTGGCAGACTGTTTCCTCCAATACGGTTTAGTCCTGGTTCCTTTAGCCTATCAGAGGCCGGTGTCATCATTATCACGCTGCCTGAGCCGCCATTTCAGTTTTCACCTCAGGCAGCAGAAAGGCCAAGTGCGCCCGTGGATAGGTCATCAATATCACATCGTCAGGGGTCCGACATCCGGCATACTCGCTGATCAGGTGTGTGAAGGGAAGGTGCACATAGTGTGCAGTTGCCTTCCACCATCTGTCTTCCTGCTCGCTGCTGCTATGTCTATGGCAAGCAGGAAAAGAGATGGGAGACGGGACACGCCTTCCCTTCATACAGCTTATCCGCAGGGGTGCCCGGTGTCGGACCCCTGCCAATCTGATATTGAGGATAGGTCATCAATATTAAAAGCCCGTAGAACCCGTTTAATTCTATGTCATATTGATATGCCCTATCATTATCATTAGTGGCGGTTCAACCTTATTTCAAATTCTCTTGTTAATTGTAAATGGTCTAGAACCTCCAGCCTGGTCAAACTGTTCTCCTGGCTGTTACTTAGGTCTTCTGGGTTTCTGGTCCTAGTCCAAAATGACAGTAGCCTCTGTCCTGATGGGTCCTTTAAAGTTACAGCTGCTAGTAGAAAAATAAACTCTGCAATGTCTTTGGCCTTCTGGGGACCTTGGTAAGAAGATTGCATTTGAAGAACAGTTTTCGTTAAAACTCGCGGTCAATTTTGTAAAGAGTCTATGGCAGGAATCTGCAGCTGAAACTTGGATTTTAGCCATGGATTGGCCAAAGATAAGCCACATTGCAATTCAATGGAGCTAATCCACTTCTCTTCTTCATGACATCCCAGTAATAATGAACATTCTGCGGATTTTTCTTTTCTATGTCTAAATGCTGACAGAATCTTAAGGATGTGATTATGTCCTTAGGAACCAAATGATCATTATAATGTTTAGTAAAAGTCTTAAAGTTAGACATAAATCAGTGGGTGACTTTTTAAACCATTGGTGAACAGTTAGTGTAATGAAGAAATAATGGCTATTTTCATCAATCTTTCTGTCAACAGGGAGGAATCTTCTGCTTGCGGGAAATGGATCAGCACTGTGGCCTAGCAAGAGTGACACTGGAAAAAAACAAAATCTAAAAGCAGCTGCATATTGTAGGTGGGTCTATATTGTCAGTAGACAGGCCAAGACAGTAAACAGTCAGCCTTAGCCTTATTAGTGGTAGGGGGGTCAATGCTGAAATACAATGGAATACTCATTTAAATCAATGTGACTGAGCTCCTTATAGGCACCTCTATTGTCAAATATGCAGCACCATAATTTTAGGGTCCATTCATATGACCGTATCAATTTTGTGTCCTGCTAATTGCAGATCGTCAAAACACGGATACCGGCCGTGTGCATGTCGCATTCTGCCATACTGCACATTCTGCCTTATATTAGAAATATCTATTCGTGTCTGCAAAATGGACAAGAATAGGACATTTTCTCTCTTTTTTGCAGAACGGACATCTTTTGCGGCTTCATTGAAAAAATGTGGATTAGATGTGGACCGAAAATATGGTCATGTGAATGGACCCTTATAGTGATTTGTAGAGCACAGTCATTACACATACATATATAGTAGGCAGGGGGCACCATAGCTCTCTCAATAGATAGATAGATAGATAGATAGAACCTTACCTATAGATAGAGCTCTACAGTGAGATATGGACCAATAGCAATATTTGTTAAATCACAATTTTTCATTTCTATTGGAATTTCACGAATCCTAATGATCATAGCAATAATTGGCGAGTAGTGATGAGCGAATTTCTTGAAATTAGATTCGGATACGGTTCAGTCGAATCAGTCGGGTGATTGAATTCAGTCTGAATAAATTCTACCCAAATCAAAAGTGCCCCGATTGCCCTAAAAGTTGTGGATAAGACACTAGGGTCTCCTAGGACTGGATGCAACTCATTTCAAGCTCTTTAACACCAAGCTAGCATGAGTCCTCTTAAAGTGGCAGCAACATATACGGTAATAGATAAATGCATG
Organism: Bufo bufo; assembly: GCF_905171765.1. Taxonomy (NCBI): domain Eukaryota; kingdom Metazoa; phylum Chordata; class Amphibia; order Anura; family Bufonidae; genus Bufo; species Bufo bufo. Next base: position 140,757,595 of record NC_053392.1, on the reverse strand, counting down.
ACTGCTGAAGGTAACAAACTCTTTTAAAACGATCTGCACTGTGGGATTTTTTGTGTTAAAAAAAGTCCGCAAATGGATTGTGTTCTCCTTCTTCATCTTGTTTGTCTTCAGATCTGCTATTTTTTAGAAGTCTGCCCTAATAAACAAGAAATTTGGATTTGGACTTGACCCACATTTTTGGAAAGATCAGGTCAAATTCAGTTCATTTAGAACTGATTTGTTAGTCCCTGTTGCTAAGTGTTTGCCTTTGAGTAGGAGCATCAGGAGGTCAAAATGGTTGCAGAATACAGACTTCCCCTACTGCAGTTGGCACATTTGTGAACTTTGAAACATTTTTGGGGGTTATACAAATTAAAAATGATACAATTGAAGCACTTAATTGCTCTTTACAATGTTTGTCTTTTGTAACTGAGAATTTCATGGTCATGTCGTGAATCTGCTCCCACTGTGCACGTACAAGTAGAAGGTGTGGTATGTTCATTTATTGCAATTTGCATCCTTTTACTTCTCACTCATTTTCTCCCTCTTATTCATTTTTTTTTTAATTTCCCATCTGTGTTTTGCTTTTCCCAGGGTCTTAACCACACAAATACCGGCTTTAAATGTAAGAGGTAGAATTCAACTCTGCTGAAATCCTCCAAGTTGCAGATTTGTTTTTCTAGCACAAGTGGTTTTACAGCACATGCTTTAAAATAAAATGCAGTGTCTATGCCAAGGTAAATCAAGACAACATATTTGATCTAATGTGTTGCTTTCTGGACCTGCCAATAATAAATCAATACCCCTGGGCTTATATAACAATCAAATGGAAGTATTTTGGTCGACAACGATACCCTTTTTAACCCCAGAGTACATTATTGGGCAAGCGAAAACTGATGGATTTCAATGAAAGCCAGCTGCCATAACCTCTGGACCATCTATTTTCCTTGCAACACGTGGAGAGAAAGCAGCCGCAATGTGGAAGCAATTAAGCAATAGGTGGACCTCATTCCACAGTTAAAGCAAACTAAATGCCACTGTGCATAAAAATTCTCGTTAGGAAATATGTTTCTAGTTGTGGCTTCTAAAGTCAGCTTTTAAAGGTAAAGTTAAACCATCCTAAAACAAATTGCCTCTGATATTTACCTATGTTTAGTATTTTTTTAATAAAAGTTTCCCAAGGAAAGAGATGAAGTGAGGGGCCCGGGGTATGAATGGAGCATATGAGCCCAGCTTTGATGCAAGACTATAAAACACCCCATAAAGCTCCATAGCATTGATAGTGTCACATGCTGCATTTATCAGATTTTTGTTTATAATGGTTCACCTTCAAAAGTGAAGAAAAGGTATGACTCACAATGTTATTATTACTACTACTACTACTACTACTACTACTACTACTACTACTACTAATAATATTATATCACTGGAAAGAAAGATAAAATTTAACTTCTATGTCATTTCTCTAAAAATTTCAATTGATACAATTTTAATCTTTTTTTTTTTTCATGAGCAGCTCCAAAAAATCTAGAACAAAGTAGGCAATTTGTTAGGTCTTATCATAGGTCCGACACTGGTAACTATTGCATGCTCTCCCTAGGTATCCACGATAATACTGTGTAACATGGGGCAAACACCTTGAGAAGGATAGCTCTATCACAAACCTGTCCCTTAGTGTCCCTGTAATGCCCTGTCAAGCTGATCTATTTCCTCCCGGATTAGTCCAGGTTTCATCAGGGGAGGTCTAGGACAAGAGCTCAGGATACTTGTAGAGTGGCATAAAAAGATTAGTCTGAGCGCTTTACTGCTGGTGGGAACATGTGCGGAAAGCTACAGTACCTGAAAATGTGGAAAGCTTCTTGCACATGCTCTCCCAAAAGTTGAATAGTCACTCTGCTCTTACTAGTGTAGGGATAGTATGCTGCTATGAGGGAGAGAATAGGAAAGAATCTGTTATCAGAAGTGCTTGTTAACTTTGCGATCTAAAGCAATTTCGTTTTGTGGGTGCAGTGCACCATTTTTTTACCCTGCCCTGAGCCCAGTGACACAGAAAAATAACTTTTAATTTTTGACAGTCAAATACAATATTTAAATACTGCAGTTATATTCAGGGTTTACAAAAACACAATTTTTTTGCAAGATAATACATTTTGTGTCCTTTGCTGAACTTTTCACAGTCAAATACAAGCTGTAAATACTGCAGTTATATTTTGGGTTTAAAAAAGCACCAATTTTTTTGCAAGATATACATTTTGGGTCCTGTTAAAGGGGATATTAATTATTGATATTTATGCAAATCTCAATAATTAATATTCATAAATAGGCGAGAGTCGTCTAGTGATGACTCCGCCTATTTATACCTAAATAAACATAAAACACTACTGATTGCCTTACACTAATCACTAATCTAGCTGCATGCGCCTTACTATCACTATACTACGGCGGCGACTACTAAAAACACCATACACTGCATTATGAACAATAAGGAATATTTATTACACAATACAATTATACACGTCTAGCAATACGCTAATATCTATACATATTCATGGATCAATGGATATGAATATATATACATATAGACGTACACACCGCAGTACAGAAACAGTACTACCATAAACACAATACAAGCCTAACTACACTACACAACACAATCCCACATTCCACCCCACACACTATCTATACAATACAATAATACATTCGCATACACACAAATATCAGTAACAACCCCACCCGTCTGTACTCACTGTCCCTACAGGGTAACAAGAGGGTTAATTACACAATATTGTTTGCAGAGCAGAAGCATGCTCTACAGAGACACCCAAGGCAGGGAACCAGGGTAACCACCAGGGGTTAATCAGGGCCACCAGGGTAAAGGGGTTAATGCAGGCAGGACAGGGGAACAGGGCACGGACATCAGGGGTACAAAGTGTCCGGGGACCAGGGGAGAGATACCAGGGGTAATGCCTGGCAGGGAAAGGGTTAATCAGGGGAGAGTAAGGGAACAGGGCACTGAAGGGGTTAACAGGGGACTGCTGGGGATGTTGGGACAACATGGGACAGGCAGTGTAGGGGTTACTGCTGGAGGTCTGCCAGGGTCTCAGCAGGGGTTAATGTGGCATAACAGGGGTACAGGGCCTCAGGGGTTAAGGAGGAAGCAGGACAGGGGAAATCGATACTTAGCCAGCAGCTGCTCCGTCCTTCTGCTTTCCTCCTCTGGGCTCAACTGCTCTGGGCTCAACTGCTCTGGGCTCAACTGCTCTGGGCTCTCCAACTCTCTTCTCTTGTTCCGGGTACAGGGCTCAGTGTGCCTGCGCTCTCTCTCTGGCTGGTCATTTCTTCAGAGCGCAGCACATCGCTGCCTGCGCTCTCCTGTCTGGAGGGGTCCCGTTCTGAGCACAGGATCTGCTCATCTTCAGGGGGGGGGGGGGGGGGGAATCTGCCAGAGCGCAGTGCTGCTGGGGTATTTAAACCCTGCAGCGCTCGCGCCCGTTTTGCCGCCCTGCGCCAGCCCGCTCTCCCAGGCAGGGGATCCTTTGATCCTCCCGCCTGTGGAGATATCGCACATCTCTGGCGCTGTAATTACAGCGCCGGAGGTGAGCAGCACAGAGGGGCATGGGAACTCTGTTCCCATGTCCCTGTTAGGCATACCATCTCCAGCGCTGCCGGAGATGGTGACAAAGGGCAGAGGATCTTTTTGATCCTCTGTCCTTTGTAGAGGCCGACGCTGGACATAATTGTCCAACTGTCGGTCTCCTCCACCCACCCAGCAGGCGCATGTGAGCGGGATTCCGGCCATATATGCCCATAGATGCTTGGGGCACATCTATAAGCATATATGAACGGACATTATTCACATAGGGGCAGGAATAAGCCTTCCTATATAACTGTATAGGGGCACATATATATATGATAAGGGGGCATATATTAAGGGGGATTATCTAAGGGGCCACATTCATATATAAGGGGGCACAGATAAGGGGGCACAAGCCCCTACAATATAAGAGGGCACAAGCCCCTACAATATAAGAGGGCACAAGCCCCTACAATATAAGAGGGCACAAGCCCCTACAATATAAGGGGGCACATATTTCCCACAGGGGCCACCATGAGCCCCTGGGGATCACCATGGGCAGACGTGCGCAGATGCTGGGCACATCTGCGCACATCGTCCCATGATGCTATGGCTAATGTATGCACATATATACCATACATGCTTGCACGTGTTTGCAGGCATGCATGGATATATATGCATATGTCTCAACCGTTCCTCAACAATCCCCCTGTTGTCGGACTATATAATACGACAATATAATGGGGGAACGGGTTGAGATATATTTGCCCTCCTTCAACCCCATCTTTGGTGGAAGTTCAGGAAGAACTGTAGTGCACACAGATCTTTAGGTACTTAGACATCCCTCTTCCTCCGACCTGCCCTTCACCGTAACCTACTCCTCCGTGCACAGGATACACCGTCTTCTTCTTGACATCTTTAGACTACCACACACCCACAGTCTCTTTAACAGTCTTTTCGTGTCGGCCACCCCCACTTTGGAGTGACCACACCCCCACAGTCTCTCGGTAATTGCCGATCTTCAGGTGTCGCCCCCCCCCCCCAAATCTGGAGCGGGTTCACTCTTTGCAGTCTTTAACTGGCCTTTCTTTAACAGTCTCTTGGTGTCGGCCACCCCCACTTTGGAGTGACCACACCCCCACAGTCTCGGTAGTTCTGCCGATCTTCAGGTATGGCCCGCCTCCAAGGAATCTGGAGCGGGTTCACCCTCACAACCTCAGTCCCGACTTTCTTCAATCACCACTTTCGTCCAACATCTGTTTCCATCTTGATGGGTGCGGTTCTCCCGTGGACAGATTAATAGGTCTTTACAAGGCAGGTCAGAAGCGGCGATGTCACAGTACCTAAATTCTACTGCGGAGAACACCTCCGCCACACTACACATCCAGCCCTTCCCTTAAGAACTTCACCGTTCCAGGGTTCAAGGTGGCAAATGAATGATGCCTGTCCCTATCGTGACCTAACCTTATCCCCATTCACACAAAATACATGTCACATCCCTCCCAACACCACCAAATTCCATTAAATGTGTGTGTACCCATAGAGACTCATGCAACCTGGCATATCTCTACACCTCCAAAGACACAGGTAGGTCGCAGACCCCCGTGTCCATGGGAAACGACTATAGGATGCAAATGTGTACAGCCCAATTATATAGGCTGTCACACATTTGTACCTAGAGTGTCTATAGGTACACAATCAACCAACAAACATAATCAATATATATACACAATACAATGTGCTATGGGGTTTCAGGGTAGTACAAGTTATACGTCCCAAACCCTCATAGGAAACAAAGTGTCCATCAAATATTCGGCTACAGGACAAAGTTGGAGTTATGTCCTGAGCCTCCTCCTCCGGATAGTTCTGTAAAGTTCTGTCTGGTTCTGGTGTATTTGGTCAATAAGTCCCTTGACCCTCCGACGATGACCAGAACCAGAAGAAGTTTCACTGGGTGAAACAAGTGATAAGTTCTTCCACCCGAACGTCTCCCAAGTCTTCCTCCAGAGCCTTAAATAATGCTCCCGCTGGATTGTGGCACAGTCTTCTCTAGAACACCTCTAGGCAGAGGTCACTTAGTTGCCAAAATCCAGTGGGATCCTCTGGAGCTTCACAACAGTGTCAGGGGGAATAGCTGGTCTCTTCTGTGGCGTCTCCTGGGTTTTTCTTCCGCTCCATATAAAAATCACACCTATGGCAGAAGAAAATACCAGGCGCTCCCAGGGGAATTTCTCCCCTAACAGTGCAATTAAATGTGAAAATTCCCAGCACCAATACCTTTGACCCATGGGTAGAGAAAGGTATTGGGCTGCCCTTTATCTCACAGGACCCCTCGTTATCCCAACACTGGTGTCTGAACACCCTACCTTCAGAGGATAGCGTCCTCTGCTGCACATCCCTCTGCACCAACAGATAAGGATGGCCGCCCTACTAGGTTAGGATAACTGGAGTTCTGTGGACAAAGCACCATCTTGTTATTGATGGCACCGCATCCCTGTCCACTCATGTGTACCCAGGCCGATTTCCCCCTGTGATCCCATCTTGTGGAGGCCCGCAGAACCAATGGCATAGTCATGCCCTGGCTCCCCAGGACCCCACAACACAAGAACACAGTCCACATTCTGCTGCCAAACACTCTGCGTCCAATCCCTATCAGAGCTGTGCTACCTGACCAATGTTGTCTGTCCGCCCCAGTCCCCAGCGCAACACAGCCCTACCGAAAACCTTGAGCACAACAGCGCTATCTGTATCGATCCGAGACCCTGGCTGCCCAGAATAAAATCACATCATCCTTTGTGTAGGATTTCCCGTGTGAAATTATCTGCTCGCAAGCCTATACGTTCTCGATCCACAGTATAACACTGTTCCACTGCAAGGGGACACAGAATGAAACAGACAGCAGATGGGACTTACACCACTACATAAATCAGCATGGTGGAACACACTCGTAGACAAGGACTACCACCATCAACATCAAGAAAAACTTACAAACAGATAACAAAAACACACAACATGGACATACACAGGGAACAAACGGTGTAACAAATAGTACAGGGGTGTCAAATGTTGCCTAGCCTAGCTTGGCCATTCTGACCCCTCAGCAGCTGGTGATGCTGCTGAGAGGTAACCCCGTTATGGCCAGGCTGACTAGACCCCACTGCACAATTTGTTACCTGGCTGATACTGTTGGACACATTGCAATTACCTGCACAAGGGCAATTCCTTGCAATGTGTCCTTTGTTCCCACACCTGAAACACGTGACTTGGTTTCCTGTCCTGTGTGTTATGTTCCTATCTGTTTCGCAGTGTCTCGCTATGTGACCTAGGCCACCACATGCAAAACATCTGATGCTTGCTCTGCATGGCCCAGGTCCATCTACACTGCAGCCGTGCTCCCTTCTCCTGAATTGTTCCATCCTCAGGGACGCACTCTTCACCACAGTTCTTTTTCCCAAAGTCAGGGAAAAATCTCTGTTAGTCTGGACCGGCTTGACCTGATGATCAGACCGGTCACAGACTACTCTCCCCCCTTGTGGCCCTGCACAGGGCAACATTTTGGGAGATTCCGACCCTGGCTTTACGGAAAAAGAAAGGGCCGGCACCAACTTGGTAATAACCTGTTGCATGCCAGACATTAGCTGGGACCTTACAGCAACCTGAGCCTTCAATTTGGCTACCGTCACGTCAGTAGAGGCAGTCCGCTCCTTGAAGGCCTTGAGCTCAGTATAAGACTGAGTCAACTTAGCCTCAATTTCCTCCTTCTGCCTCTGCAGCTCTACCAACTGTGACTCTATCCTAGCCACCTGCGCTTCTCGGTCAACAGTAGACTGCACATTCTCCGCCAGCTGTGCCCGCAATGCCGAAACCTGGTCCGAATTACTGGTACAGCACTGGCAGTGAATGGCCGGAGGAATTGTCTCCGTTGACCGAGACACCAGCGCCACTTCCTTTGGCTTACAGGTGCTAGCCTCAAACGTATGAACGAGTTTGGCGAGCATCCGAAGCCGTTTGGTGGACTTATTCAACACCGTCCGTTTATTAACACATAGCTTGTCGTAACTACAAGCCTGTGCTAACAAATCGGACCACAGCATTTCTGCTGACTTGTAAGTGGTGGGGAGGATGGGGTTAAATGTGCTGTGTTTAGCTAACTGGTGTAGTGTGGAGAAGTTCATACTCACGTTTTGATGAGAGGCCATCTTCCTTGGTGTTGTCCTTTGTTGTCTCTTGTATGCTGCGTGGAGGAGGTCCTGTAGTATCAGGAACGTCTTCTCCCGCTCAGCCGGACTTCTCTGTTCAGCTCCAACGGCGATGGTCCTCTCTTCAGTGACGTATGCGACGACTTCTCTCCAGTGTTCAGTGGGCGTGCAAGGCAATCAGAAAATCGTTAATACACAAATCAGAAAGATTTAAATTCTCTGCTGTAGAGATTGCTCTGTGTTTGGTTCTGATTGAACAAACCGCTTTACCTGTACGAACCATCAGGCAATGGACGCTCAGAATCCACTGACCGCGTCCCTCCTGTCTGACTAGTTCACAGCGTAAACGATTTTTTTCTCCACCAAAATCAAACACAGAAAACAAATTCCTAGCAGTGGGCCTGGCTCGCCAATGTTAAAGGGGATATTAATTATTGATATTTATGCAAATCTCAATAATTAATATTCATAAATAGGCGAGAGTCGTCTAGTGATGACTCCGCCTATTTATACCTAAATAAACATATAACACTACTGATTGCCTTACACTAATCACTAATCTAGCTGCATGCGCCTTACTATCACTATACTACGGCGGCGACTACTAAAAACACCATACACTGCATTATGAACAATAAGGAATATTTATTACACAATACAATTATACACGTCTAGCAATATGCTAATATCTATACATATTCATGGATCAATGGATATGAATATATATACATATAGACGTACACACCGCAGTACAGAAACAGTACTACCATAAACACAATACAAGCCTAACTACACTACACAACACAATCCCACATTCCACCCCACACACTATCTATACAATACAATAATACATTCGCATACACACAAATATCAGTAACAACCCCACCCGTCTGTACTCACTGTCCCTACAGGGTAACAAGAGGGTTAATTACACAATATTGTTTGCAGAGCAGAAGCATGCTCTACAGAGACACCCAAGGCAGGGAACCAGGGTAACCACCAGGGGTTAATCAGGGCCACCAGGGTAAAGGGGTTAATGCAGGCAGGACAGGGGAACAGGGCACGGACATCAGGGGTACAAAGTGTCCGGGGACCAGGGGAGAGATACCAGGGGTAATGCCTGGCAGGGAAAGGGTTAATCAGGGGAGAGTAAGGGAACAGGGCACTGAAGGGGTTAACAGGGGACTGCTGGGGATGTTGGGACAACATGGGACAGGCAGTGTAGGGGTTACTGCTGGAGGTCTGCCAGGGTCTCAGCAGGGGTTAATGTGGCATAACAGGGGTACAGGGCCTCAGGGGTTAAGGAGGAAGCAGGACAGGGGAAATCGATACTTAGCCAGCAGCTGCTCCGTCCTTCTGCTTTCCTCCTCTGGGCTCAACTGCTCTGGGCTCTCCAACTCTCTTCTCTTGTTCCGGGTACAGGGCTCAGTGTGCCTGCGCTCTCTCTCTGGCTGGTCATTTCTTCAGAGCGCAGCACATCGCTGCCTGCGCTCTCCTGTCTGGAGGGGTCCCGTTCTGAGCACAGGATCCGCTCATCTTCAGGGGGGGGGGGGGGGGGGAATCTGCCAGAGCGCAGTGCTGCTGGGGTATTTAAACCCTGCAGCGCTCGCGCCCGTTTTGCCGCCCTGCGCCAGCCCGCTCTCCCAGGCAGGGGATCCTTTGATCCTCCCGCCTGTGGAGATATCGCACATCTCTGGCGCTGTAATTACAGCGCCGGAGGTGAGCGGCACAGAGGGGCATGGGAACTCTGTTCCCATGTCCCTGTTAGGCATACCATCTCCAGCGCTGCCGGAGATGGTGACAAAGGGCAGAGGATCTTTTTGATCCTCTGTCCTTTGTAGAGGCCGACGCTGGACATAATTGTCCAACTGTCGGTCTCCTCCACCCACCCAGCAGGCGCATGTGAGCGGGATTCCGGCCATATATGCCCATAGATGCTTGGGGCACATCTATAAGCATATATGAACGGACATTATTCACATAGGGGCAGGAAAAAGCCTTCCTATATAACTGTATAGGGGCACATATATATATGATAAGGGGGCATATATTAAGGGGGATTATCTAAGGGGCCACATTCATATATAAGGGGGCACAGATAAGGGGGCACAAGCCCCTACAATATAAGAGGGCACAAGCCCCTACAATATAAGAGGGCACAAGCCCTTACAATATAAGAGGGCACAAGCCCCTACAATATAAGGGGGCACATATTTCCCACAGGGGCCACCATGAGCCCCTGGGGATCACCATGGGCAGACGTGCGCAGATGCTGGGCACATCTGCGCACATCGTCCCATGATGCTATGGCTAATGTATGCACATATATACCATACATGCTTGCACGTGTTTGCAGGCATGCATGGATATATATGCATATGTCTCAACCGTTCCTCAACAGGTCCTTTGCTGAATTTGTGACAGTAAAATACAAGCTGTAAATACTGCAGTTATATTCTGGGTTTAAAAAAAAACACCCATTTTTTGCAAGACCCTACATTTGGGGCCTTTGCTGCATTTGTCACAGTCACATACAAGCGCTAGATACTGCTGTTCAGAGATGTCCCGAACTATTCGCCGGCGAATAGTTCCCGGCGAACATCGCTTGTTCGCGTTCGCCGCGACGGGTGAACATATGCGATGTTCGGTCCGCCCCCTATTCGTCATCACTGTGTAAACTTTGACCCTGTATCTCACAGTCAGCAGACACATTCCAGCCAATCAGCATCATACCCTCCCTCCCAGACCCTCCCACCTCCTGGACAGCATCCATTTTAGTTTCATTCGGAAGCTGCAGTGTCACAAATTTGACTAAGTTGTAATCGCAATGCGATTAATACAGGCTATATTAATCGCATTGCGAATTCAACTTAGAGCTGGGTTCCTAATGGTTGGCTTTGCTATGGCTGGTGTCACCCGGTGCGGTAGAAAATGGTGTCACCCCTGCCCCCCCGAAGCAATAATAAAGAGATAAAGAGAGAAAAAAAGAAGTCACTAAGTCAGCTCCAATCAGATATCTGCATAGACCCAGAGTCTTGGTCTATGTGCAGACATCTGATTGGAGCTGACTTCTTATTTTCTCTTTTGCACATAGACGTTTAAAGTATATTCCTTAGTAAAAATGACCAGTCCACACCATGTGGGTCTATATTTATGAGGCCCCCCTGAGCAAAGATTAGTAAATGTGGCCGGGTGGCCCCAACCCACAGTTCAACCCAACCCCTTATGTCTCCTGGCCTGGGGCCATCTCTATAATAATCCACCAGTAATTTATGAATGGGGTTAGGTTATTAACTTATTATTATTGGGGTATTATTAAAATAATTTGGTCTATAAAGTCAGAGGCGCTCTACCTACCTCCTCCTCCCGGCACCAGAGACTCCTGCAGGGCAGCTGCCGCGGCGCCCCACCACTCGCCAGGCTGCAGTGAGTCACACCCCCGTCCCCCTTTACCACGTGACGGCGCGACGTGCTTGCTTGCTTGCGAAGTTTAGAAGTTGAATTTGTGAGTGAGAACTCCTGCGCCGGCGGGCCGCGGGTGACACCCCATCAGACTGGTGTCACCCAGTGCGGCCCGTACCCACTGCACCCCCCCTCGCAACGCCACTGGATCTAAGTTGTAATCGCAATGCAATTTAAACAGGTTATATTAATCGCATTGCGATTACAACTTAGATCTGAGTTCCTAATGGTTGTATTGCTAGAATATAATGAAGATTGAGAATATAGTGCTATATTTGTCAATTCTAGCAATACAACCATTAGGAACTCAGATCTAAGTTGTAATCGCAATGCGATTAATCCAGGTTATATTAATCGCATTGCGAATTCAACTTACCACACTCTGCGTCAACCACGTAATTTTCCATGGGAGTTTTGCCATGGATCCCCCTCCGGCATGCCACAGTCCAGGTGTTAGTCCCCTTGAAACAACTTTTCCATCACTATTGTGGCCAGAAAGAGTCCCTGTGGGTTTTAAAATTCGCCTGTCTATTGAAGTCTATAGCGGTTCGCCCGGTTCGCCCGTTCGCGAACAATTGCAGAAATTCGCGTTCGCCATTCGCGAACGGAAAATTTTATGTTCGCGACATCTCTACTGCTGTTATATTCTGGTATTAAAAAACACCCATTTTGGGCAAGAGAATACATTTGCGGCCTTTGCTGCATTTGTGACAGTCAAATACAAGCTTTAAATACTGCAGTTATAGTCTTGTTTAAAAAAAAACACCCATTTTGTGCAAGACCCTATATATGGGGCCTTTGCTGCATTTGTCACAGTCAAATGCAAGCGTTAGATACTGCTGTTATATTGTGGTTTTAAAAAAACACCCATTTTTTGCAAGACCCTACACCTGTGGCCTTTGCTGCAATTGTCACAGTCAAATACAAGCGTTAGATACTGCTGTTATAATGTGGTTTTAAAAAAACACCCATTTTGGGCAAGATAATACATTTGCAGCCTTTGCTGCATTTCTGACAGTCCAATACAAGCGTTAGATACTGCTGTTATATTCTGGTATTAAAAAAACTGCAATTTTGGGCAAGATAATACATTTGCGGCCTTTGTTGCATTTGTGACAGTCAAATACAAGCGTTAGATACTGCTGTTATATTGTGGTTTTAAAAAAACACCCATTTTGGGCAAGATAATACATTTGCGGCCTTTGCTGCATTTATGACAGTCCAATACAAGCGTTAGATACTGCTGTTATATTCTGGTATTAAAAAAACACCTATTTTGTGGCAAGATAATACATTTGCGGCCTTTGCTGCATTTGTCACAGTCAAATACAACTAGTCAATACTGCAGTTACATTGTTGGTTGACAAATTAAACAATTTTGTGACCGTGAAGTAATTGTATAAAATTTGCCTTTCACACTGTTGTGTGACCTCAAGAAATGTTTCCTCTTTATGACACCAGCACTGCCTTACTCTCAGTGAACTTAATTGTTGACTATTGGCGGTTACATTGTCGCCTGACATAAACCATCTGTTAGTTTGGTTGGTGAACGCAAAGAATGAGGAGAGCGTCAAATAAGGGACTGGGCCCTGGTCGTGGTGCTGCTGGTGGAGCTCCTGTTGCAAGGAGAGGACGTGGTCAATATGTGCCAGCTACACGCACAAGTGAAACACCTTCCTCAGGAGCGAGTAGGCGACAGAACCTTCGGCGTTATTTGGTAGGGCCAAATGCGGCTCTACGAATGGTGATGCCAGAACAAATACAGGCGATAGTAGATTGGGTGGTTGACAGTGCCTCCAGTTCCTTCACATTGTCTCCCACCCAGTCCCCTGCTGAAAGATCAGAGTTGGCACCTACAGCCCATCCCCATCTGTCTTTCAACTCTCCCCCTTGCAAATCAGGCAAGCAGTCTTAGCCCCAAGTCATGCAGCAGTCTGTTATGCTTTTTGATGACTCTGCTGGCAGGGTTTCCGTGGGCCATCCACATAGCCCAACCACTACTAGAAGTGGAAGAGATTAAGTGCACTGATGCCCAACCACTTATGTTTTAGGATGAAGACATGGGAAGACCACCGCAGCAGATCTCTGATGATGACAAAACACAGGTGCCAACTGCTGTGGCTTACTGCAGTCTGTAGATCGACAAGGAGGGCAGGGGTAAAGAGTGGGTGGAAGATGATGTGGAGCATGATGAGGTACTAGACCCCACATGGAATCAAGGTCATGCAAGTGACCTGTCTAGTTCGGAGGAAGAGGCGGTGGTCGCACAGAGGCACCAGCACAGCAAAAGAGGGAGCAGGGTGCAAAAGTGTCTGTTACATTCTTGGGTGACATTTTACCATTTTTGCCGTGAATAAACCCCTGCTCTGCATAGGTGACAGGGACATAAATTTTAAAAAATCATCTGTTACATTGTCAGGTGACATTTTACCAATTTTTGCTGTATACAAACCCCTGCTCTGCATAGGTGACAAGTAGGGTTGAGCGAACCCTAACTTTAAAGTTCGGGTTCGTACCGAACTTTACTGCGGCCCCCCTTTCTCCCTCACAGTATTAAAATCATTGGCGGCAGTTCCGATCGAAGTCCCAGTTTAATCGCTGGGGCTCCGAACGGTTACAGACAGCGCACGTAAGTATAATGCTGCTAAAAGTGCTAAGTAACCATGGCAGCCAGGACTGCAGTAGCGTCCTGGCTGCCACGGTAACCGATCGGAGCCCCAGCGATTAAACTGGGACTGCGATCGGAACTGCCGCTCCGCTGCCACCAATGATGGGGGGGGGGGGGGTTGTTAACCAATGATTTTAATTAGAGGGGGAGAGGGGAGGCCGCACTGGACACCATTGATTTTAATAGGGGGGGGGCGCACTAACCACCAATGATTTTAATAGGGGGGTGGGGGGGCCACCAATCATGATTTTAATACTGGGGAGGGAGGGGGGTCTGGCCCCTGCTGCCTGGCAGCACCCGATCTCTTACAGGGGGCTGAGATTTGCACAATTAACACCTGAGGGGTTAATTGTGCGGATCACAGCCCCCTGTAAGAGATCGGGTGCTGCCAGGCAGCAGGGGGCAGTTATGTACACAGTTCTTAGTATATTCTAACTTGAAGCATCCCCATCACCATGGGAACGCCTCTTTGTTAGAATATACTCAGATCTGAAAAAGCTAATACTATGATTTTCCGTTATAACCATGTTATAACGGAAAATAATAAAGTGAAGTTCGGGTCCCCATTGACTTTTATGGGGTTCGGGTTCGGGTCCAAGTTCGGATCAAGTTCGGGTCCCAAACCCGAACTTTTTTTTAAAGTTCGGCCGAACTCCCCGAACCCGAACATCTAGGTGTTCGCTTGGCTCTAGTGACAAGGACCTAATTTTTGTAAAATCGTCTGTTCAATTGGTGGGTGACATGAACACAGTTTTGCCGTGAATAAACCCCTGCTCTGCATAGTTGACAGGGACCGAAATTTTTAAAAATCGTCTGTTCCATTGGTGGGTGACATTAATCCATTTTTGTCGATGAAAAACCCCTGCTCTGCATAGATGACAGGGACTTACATTTCTAAAATTCGTCTTTAATTGACGTGCGCCCCCTCCTTTCATTCGATCCTTCCGCTTTAACAACTTGTCCCACATTTCCGCTCGATGGCATTTTAGCCATTAATCTCCCTTGGATGTGGTATCCCTTTCTCACGCTCCCTCTCCGGCGTGGAACCCTGATTCGCCGCTAACTGTGATCAACATGGTAGGCACAGAAAAGAACAACGAAAGTTGATAGAGAAGATATCCAATTGGATCGTGGACATCACGGGGACATGCGATCAGGCAGAAGTTATCTAGAGTCAACAAAGCGGCAGCAGGGCCTCTCCTGTCTAACGTTTCCAAATCCAAAATACCCCAGTGACATTCCCTGTAATTTTTTTATTAATCATTCAAATAACAGGGCATCTTAAGGCCCCTTTCACACGGGCGAGTATTCCGCGCGGATGCGATGCGTGAGTTGAATGCATTGCACCCGCACTGAATCCCGACCCATTCATTTCTATGGAGCTGTTCACATGAGCGGTGATTTTCACGCATCACTTGTGCGTTGCATGAAAATCGCAGCATGCTCTATTTTGTGCGTTTTTCACGTAACGCAGGCCCCATAGAAATGAATGGGGTTGCGTGAAAATCGCAAGCATCCGCAAGTGCTAGGAGACGATCGGGATGGAGGCCCGATCATTATTATTTTCCCTTATAACATGGTTATAAGGGAAAATAATAGCATTCTGAATACAGAATTTATAGTAAAATAGCACTGGAGGGGTTAAAAAATAATAAAAAATAATTTAACTCACCTTAATCCACTTGATCGCGCAGCCAGCATCTCTTCTGACTTCTTTCTTTTCTGTGTGCAGCAACAGGACCTGTGGTGACATCACTCCGGTCATCACATGATCCATCACATGATCTTTTACCATGGTGATGGATCATGTGATGGACCATGTGATGACCGGAGTGACGTCACCACAGGTCCTGTTGCTGCACACAGCAAAGAAAGAAGTCAGAAGAGGTGCCGTCTGCGCGATCAAGTGGATTAAGGTGAGTTAAATTATTTTTTTATTTTTTTAACCCCTCCAGCGCTATTTTACTATGCATTCTGTATTCAGAATGCTATTATTTTCCCTTATAACCATGTTTTAAGGGAAAATAATACAATCTACAGAACACAGATCCCAAGCCCGAACTTCTGTGAAGAAGTTCGTGTTTGGGTACCAATCATGCCGATTTTTCTCACGCGAGTGAAAAACGCATTACAATGTTTTGCACTTGCGCGGAAAATTGTGCATGTTCCCGCAACGCACCCGCACATTTTCCCGCAACGCCCGTGTGAAATAGGCCTAAGAGTCCTGTATTGTTATTTATCGTCACTACCTCCCTGAGTCGGGAGTGGGTAATTGCCGCGCGCCCCCTCCTTTACTTGGAAGCTTCTGCTTCAATAATTTGTCCCACATTTCCGCTCGATCACATTTAATTTCATCCATTGACCTCCCTTGGATGTAGTATCCCATTCTCAGGCTCCCTCTCCGGCCTGGAACCCTGATTCCCCGCTGCCCGTGATCACCATGGTAGGCACAGAAAAGAACATCGAAAGTTGATAGAGCAGATATCCAATTGGATCGTGGACGTCACAGGGACGTGCGACATGGTTGAGCAGTATGTGTGCACACGCCTACACGTACTGAATGATGAGTCTGCCCCCTTCAACTTCTGGGTCTCCAAGTTGGGCCCATGGCCTGAGCTTGACATTTACGCCTTAGAGGTGCTGGCCTGCCCTGCAGCCAGTGTATTGTATGAACGTTTGTTTAGCACGGCTGGAGGGGGTTATCACAGGTTATATTTCCCAATGTTTTGGGGTGTACCCTAATTTAAATAAAAAAATAATAATAATATTAAAACCAAAAACTAGTGTTGGCTACCTCCTTCTCCTCCACCGCCGCTTCCACCTTCACCGCCACATCCATCGCCTCCTCAACCTCCTACTCCATATGGACCTGGTCCTCCTAGATCAAGATTATTATTTTGTATTTTTATGTATTCTATGTTATTTTAAGTCATTTCCCTATCCACATTTGTTTGCAGAGCACTTGTCATGCTCTTAACCACATTTTGCTGCCATTTGCAGCCCTCTAGCCCTTTGCATAACTTTTTTAGAGCCATTTTAGTGCTCTAAAGTTCGGGTCCCCATTGACTTCAATGGGGTTCGTGTTCGGGGTAAAGTTCGGTTCAAGTTCGGGTCCCGAACTCGAATATTTTTGTGAAGTTCGGCGAACCCGTCGAACCCGAACATCCAGGTGTCCGCTCAACTCTACTTATGAGCCATTTCTCTTTCACCTGCCTCCTGATTATTCACCCTCAAATCACCACTAAAATGAGAGATTATTTTGCATGCTGCCCATAGAAGTCTTTGGGGAGGCACAGATGCACAGAGACACTGCTCAAGGTTCTAGAATGTTTTCTATCTTAGCCCAGTTCTGGATTCACAAATATACTTCTAAGTATGTCTGTATAATGTCCTTCATGATACTACCGCTTCTGAAGGTGTGCTACAAAGATATAGGAGAACAGAATCTGCTCTTCTCTATGTGTGTGTATAGGAGACATCATATCATCTAGACTTTACCCACTAGCTCAGAGAAAACAATTAGAAATAGAGCCTGTAGTGGGACAAACTGATGAAAATGCAGAAATAGATGTAGTGTGATTTCTTATGTACCAACATATGACAGCTTCTTCTGAAAAGTCACCTGAAATTACAGGTATTGTGTAAGTGGAATTATTATTATGATTATTATTATTATTCAACACTTTACAATCAGAGATTACATTTACAAACAAAATTATACATTGCAAAATAATAAACTAATCAACAATTCTAACAATAGGAGTGAAGGTGCAGCAACAGCTTGCAATCTCCAGGTAATATAGGGGTGATATAAAGAGTAAAAAGTGCTTGTAGTGTGTCATATTGTATGCAAAAAACTAACTAGCACACATAGGGGGTAATCCTCTGAATCAACTTGCAGGATAACAGGCTGACCTGTATGGACAGATTTCTTTTTTTAGCCTTATAAACTGTCACTATGACCAGTTGCCCAGCCACATACCGGTACCTAGGTACAATTTCACTAATGTATAGTAATTAAAATTTAGAATACTGCAAAAATGTATGCAACATACATTTTGTATTATATTATCTTCCATATACTCTTGTTCCAGTTTTTTATGGGGAAAAATTGTAGGTCGAACGGAATCATAGAACTCCACTTTTCCTACACAACCACTGACATTTATTTCCAGTAGCAATAGACTCTGAATTGCTGTGTACAATATAGAAAGTAATAGAAACAACTTCTAATAATTTCTCCCATTTGGATCTTCACCAACTGATATTACCCTGTGTCATACAGCAATAAGAATTGAGAACTATAAAGTATTTGTCTATATGTATCATTGGAGATCAGCTTCTCATTATCGGAAACCTGTCTCTGGCAGTGAGACAACCGGCCAGTGTCTGCTACAGTATATGAGGTCAAGTATAGTAAGCCCTATGCATAAGCTAAGCCTTTCCAACCAAAAATGGTAGGGATCAGAAGGAAATAAGCAACTGGAATGACAATTGTGCACCTAAGTGGGCCTCCTCAACAGTTGAGGTCCATAGAAGCTGGTATGGCTGTATCTATGCCATTGCTTATTGTATTAGTTGTACCCCAAGTTACAATATTGAAGGATTGTTCTGAGACTTTAATACTGATGACCTATCCCTTGGATAGCAAAATAGTAGAGAATCCACAGCACTCTCAAATTTGTGCAAAAATTACAGGTTTTTTTATTCCATCAGTAGCTTACAAGAAGAAGAAGAAGAAGAAGAAGAAGAAGAAGAAGAAGAAGAAAATCCCTTTATTGTCCCTCAGTGGGGACATTTTGACATAACAGCAGCAATCACATTCACAACAGGAGCAAAATAAGAGTAATTAGAAATTTAAAGAGTAAAATACAAGAAAAACATAACAAAGAATTTACTTCTGGGTTTCTGGGAACAGTGGTGGTTATAAATCCTAACCGCTGCTGGGAGGAAGGACCTCCGATAAAGTTCCTTCGTGCACCTAGGATGCAGCAGTCTGTCACTGTGCATTGGGTGGGAGACATTGTCTAACAGTGATGTTAATTTTGCTAGAGTGCTTCTGTCACCCACCTCCTGCACTGGATCAACGGGACAACCTAGGACAGAGCTGGCATTCTTAATAAGCTTATCTAATCTCTGTCTCTCAGCCACAGATAAGTTGCTCCGTCAACAAACCACACCATAGAATATGACTGATGCCACCACTGAGTCAAAGAAGGTCTTTAGGAGCATCCCCTGCACTCCAAAGGACCTCAGTCTCCTCAATAGATAGAGTCTGCTCTGAGCCTTTTTGAAGAGTATCAGTGTTATGGCTCCAGTCCAGTTTGTTGTTCAGGTGAACAGCCAGCTACTTATAAGAGTCCACCACCTCAATGCCTGTTCCCTGTATGTTCATCGGAACCAAAGCAGAGGGCCGGTGTCTGCGGAAATCCACCACCAGCGCCTTGGTTTTGCCCGCTTTTATATGGAGCTGGTTCCGCTGACACCAGTCCACAAAATCCTGTGTTCCCTGTCTGTACTCTGAGTCGTCCTCACCTGTAATAAGGCAGACTATGGCAGAGTCATCAGAGAACTTCTGTAGGTGGCAGCCTGGGGAGTTGATGGAGAAGTCTGTAGTGTAGAGGGTGAAGAGGAATGGTGCCAGCACAGTTCCCTGTGGTGTCCACGTACTGCACATCAACTTGTCAGAGACACAATCCTGAGATTTAACAAACTGTGGGCGTTCTGTGAGGTAGTCACGTATCCAGTGTGACATGTGGTGGTCCACTCCTGCCATCTCCAGCTTGTCCCTCAGAAGTCCAGGTTGGATGGTGTTAAAAGCACTGGAGAAATAAAAAAACATGATCCTCACAGTGCTTCCAGGCCTCCCTAGGTGAGTTAGAGCTCAGTGTAGGAGGTAGATGATGGCATCATCCACCCCGATGCCAGGCTGGTAGGCAAACTGCAGTGGATCCAATGAAGACCTCACCAGGAGGGCGAAGATGGTTAAGAACCAGCCTCTCGAGGGTCTTCATCAAGTGTGAGGTCAGTGCTACCGGCCTGTAGCTGCTGAGGTCTTTTGGGTGTGAGGTCTTTGGCACTGGTACCACACAGGAGGTCTTCCCCAGCCTCAGGCTCATGTTGAACATGTTACCCATGATGCCACACAGTTGGTCTGAACAGCACTTCAGGAGCCTGGAGCTTATGCCGTCTGGTCCTAAAGCTTTATGCACCTTGATTTTCTGTAGTTCCTTCCTCACCTGGAGGTGAAGGACAAGGTGGGCATGTGGGGAGGGGGGTAAACGATGGAGTCCTCTGGTGTAGAGGGGGTGAGTGGTGGTAGGTTGCTAAGAGGTGAACAGGCAGTGATGGTAGTGGTGGGGGAAAAAGATGGGGGGTGTTTGTAGCAGCATGGGGGATTGGGTCAGGGGAGGGGTGGGTATCTGATCAAACCTATTGAAGAACTTGTTCAACTCATTAACCCACCCCAAGTCACCCTTAGTCTGAATTTGACACGGTTTGCGACCTGAGATGGTTTTCAGGCTTTTCTAGACCCCGTGTGAGTTATTCTGCTGCAGCTGATCCTCCATCTTCTTCCTGTAGATGGTTTTCCCCAATCTGATCTTCTCAGCTCCTTCTGCACAGTTTTAAGCTCCTCCTTGTTTCCAGATTTAAAGACTCTTTTCTTTTCCTTGAGGTGAGCTTTTATTTCTGGGTTAATCCAAGGCTTATTATTAGAAAAACACTATACCGTCATGACTGGCACAGTGTTCTCCACACAGAAGTTGATGTAGTCTGTGATGCAGTCAGTAATGTTGTCGATGTCCTCCCCATGAGGAGCACAGAGCTCATCCCACACAGTCCAGCTGAAACAGTCCCACAGAGCATCTTCAGTCTCCTCAGACCATCCTCTCACTGTGCGCCTCACAGCTGGTTCTCTGCATACAAGGGGTCTGTACACAGGCTGAAGATAAACCAGATTGTGGTCTGAGCCCCCCAGGGGAGGGAGAGGTGAGGAGCTGCATGCCTGTTTAGTATTAGCATACAGTAGGTCCAGCATTCTATTGTCTCTAGTGTGGCAGTTAACATACTGGGTGAAGGTGGGAAGAGTGGAAGACAGGGACAAGTGATTAAAGTCTCCAGAGATCAAAAAGAGAGCCTGGGGGTGTTTTGTCTGGAGTCTGCTGGTCACAGTGTGAATATTGTCACAGGCAGCTGAAGCATTGGCAGAGGGGGCACTTAGACTGCTAACACAATAACCTGTGTAAACTCATGTGGTAGATAGTGAGGTCTCATGCTAACAGCTAGCAGCTCAATGTCTTCACATCAAATCATCTCTTTGATAGTTAGATGCCCAGAGTTACTCCATCTATCATTTACAAACACAGCCAGACCTCCTCCCCTCTTCTTACCGCTCTCTTTGCTTCTGTCAGCCCGTAACAGATGAAACCCTTCCATGTATACATGCATGTACGGCGTTAATCCTGTCAGCCATGTCTCAGTCAGAAGGAGTGAACTACTCTCTCTATAGACGCGCTGATGCTTTGTTAGCGCTGCAAGTCCATCCGCTTTGTTTTGGAGCAATTTCACATTTCAGTGACGTTTATTTGCTCTCCAAGTCCCGGATGTGACGTCTCTTTGATCGTCACTGTAACGAATCTCCTAGCACCCCGACCGGGTACCTCCGTTGATAGATGCTCCTAGTGCTTCCCGAGGACTCCAAGAACTCCACTTGACACTGTAAGAGCTGCAGACCCCACGAACCGCTGAAGCTTGGTTGAGGTCTCGCCGTCTCCTACCCACCCTGGACCTATGACAAGGCTCCAGGCTCCAGTGGGTGACCCTCTCCTAAATCCAGAGAGCAGGAACAGCTCTTACAAGAGCTAGTAGTTATAGCCAGGGGAGTATAGCAAATCTTCAGCGTATAGCAAACCCCCAGTGTCGATCAGTTACCCAAACACCAGCCTCAACATGATGAAGGATAAAACAGGAACTCTTTATTGAGGGCTACCCGCCCGTATTTATGCAGGTCCGCATTTTGGTGGACACTCCCCTAGGGGACCAGATGGAAGACTGTGACACAGGACAGATATGCAGCGATTCAGGATACACAGACACAATACATCCCCACAATGCATCATGGTTTCCTCCTCTCTGCCCTGGAGACACCCGAGGAGTAATTCAATTATCTCTCAGGACAAAGGGAAATCGCCAATACACATGTCGGGACAACAGGACAGAAATCACCATTTAAACATACAATGTCACAACCCTTACAGTTAACACAGACATTTTACATATCCCCAGATAGCTCAAGTATGAGTGCATATTATTAGGTGAATGGCACTCAGACTACACGAATACAATAAAATTATCTATCTGGGTACCCTCACATAACATACAATACAATTCCAAAGACAGATGGTTCTGTCACACACCTCAAAACCCCACATATCCCCATAATGTACAAACATATCCAAAAATCACCCAGATCCGAGCAGGGGTTCCAGAATTCCATGGAAGACACATTTGGCCGACCGCAAGCAAGGCTTTCCTGCCTAAAACAGTTCCACAGATTTGAGCTGTGCGGCCAGTCTGTCTTCTCCTTTAAAGGGAACCTGTCACCTGGATTTTGGGTATAGAGCTGAGGACATGGGTTGCTAGCACATCCGCAATACCCAGTCCCCATAGCTCTGTGTGCTTTTATTGTGTAAAAAAATTACCCTGAGATGAGTCAGAGCTTGAAAATATTACTCTTTTCTGGTCACACAAGTAAGATATGACTCTTTTATGTTAATTTGCATATGTATCAAATCGTTTTTTTTTACACAATAAAAGCACACAGAGCTATGAGGACTGGGTATTGCGGATGTGCTAGCGGCCATCTAGCAACCCATGTCCTCAGCTCTATACCCAAAATCCCAGTGACAGGTTCCCTTTAAAGTTAGTATGGGCCATAATCCTGGGGCAAGAGGCTGGCAACCCGGCCCCTCCAAAACCCAGTGGCGAGGTTGGTTTCGCCACAGTCACATTATCTACTTCACCGGAAATGACGTTGGGTAATTGTCTAAGGCGCCAGTCTTTAAATAGGAAGCGCAATAAGACAAACACCAGCCGTGTTAGCTCTCTCATCATTCGGCGTACGCTCTGTCCAAGTTCCCATCAGTAAGTAAATACCTTCAATATATGTATATACAACTATGAACAGTATACTGTAGGTGTTGTTTATTTTACATTGTGACCTTCAGGTACATCTCTTTCTGATGTGGAAACCATTATCTGGACTTAATCATATATGGGAACTAAGTATCCTTTTCTTTCTTCACTATTATCTATGTTGCACAACTTTATTATTACCCCTGATGAACCGCTGTTGCGGTAGAAACACGTTGGGGTTTATGTGTTTTTATACATCATTATATTTCTAGTATCTCTCCATAAGCATCCCTAGTGACTACCTTACCAGTTTAACTTATGGTATTGGATTTAGGGCAAATTTAGGGGTGCAATAGATCTAGGTACGGGGACAGGGCACCCCCACCATTAGGAGGTGTCCCTGGGCTGAGTAAGCCATAGGGTCATAACTAGGGACAGATTCTTAAACCCTTTTACATCAATTACCCATGTACCCCCTACCAGCATTGCTTGTTCATCTCCCCTTGCATTTCGATCCTTGGTTGGAAAAAAACTTTATTATTTTTAGTTTTTTTGTGGGAATATCTGGCACGGTATTCGTCTGTGTAAGTGATTTACACTAGGGCTGTTTCGGCCTATAACCCATTTACGAAATTAAAGGTATTTTTAATTTAGCACGTTTAATTTAGATATACAATATCACATTTCCCATGATGATGGAAGGGATGGCGGGTCTGTTCCTTTTCCTCCGGTCCCAACGTTCTATTCCAGCCCGGGTCCTGGCTCTTTTTCTCCTTAACTCGTGGGGAAATATCGTCTTGTTGTGTGGTAAAGGACCCAGCAAAGCTACGGAGTGCTAACAGCTGATCCCTGCTGTAAACAATAGCAGCTTGATCGCTCACTCTCGTGCCGGATGCAAAAACGATTAAAAAATAAAATAAAAACCGGGTTGACCAAAATGTAGTCGACTCCATCTCGTCACTAAGCAAAAACTAAGTAACAAGTAAGTAAACAAATACACAACAGGTCTAAAAAAGAATTGAAAAAGGAAAAACTGAAGAATGAATGAAATACGCTGCCTACAGGAGCGGCGCCTCTGATACAATGCAATGTTTTGACTTAAACAAGTCTTTATCGCTTGATAAAGACTTGTTTAAGTCGAAACTTCGCATTGTAAGCTGCTGATGGAATAAAAAAACTGTAATTTTTGCACAAATTGGAGAGTGCTGCGGATTCTCTACTATTTTGCTATTTGAAGAGACCCCCTGCCTGGATCTCCTTTCGCGGGCACCACTACTCTGGACCTGAATGCCAGGTACCTGGACTATTGGTATGATTTTTCCCATGCTGGGATTTGTAGTGCTGTTTATCATTCGTTAATGTTACTATCCTTTGGATAGGTCACCAGTATATGACTGGTGGGGGTCCGACACCTGTGAACCCCGCCAATCAGCTGTTCAAGAAGGCAGCAGTGCTCGCAGTAGCTCAGCTCCATAGAAGTGAATGGGGGTGAGCGTGATACCGACACAGCCGCTGTACTATGTATAGCGCAGTGCTTAGTAAGCATGGGAAGTGCCTTCTCAAACAGCTGATCCCCGTTGTCGGACCTCCACCGATCAGATACTTGTGACCTACCCAGTGGTTAGGTCATCAGTATTAAGGTCTTGGAAAACCTCTTTAAAGGGGCACTTCATTCAGTAAAGTGGATTATTTAGAAGTTGGGTGAGTGCCGTGAATTATCCTTTTTACTGTATTAATATACGTACATTTGTTTTTTACAGCTGAGCACTACCCATATAATAAGCCCTCCTCTCAGCTGGATCCTCGTTGGTGTTTGTGTGTAGTGCCGACCACAGATCATTTTTATGTGGGGCCGCCGAAAATAGCCGAGCGCTGGCTCGGCTTTTTCCATCGGGCCCATAGAAGTGAATGGTAGCGGTGGCCAATCATAAGCGGTGCGCTCCCATTCATTTCTATGGGGAGGATGCTTGGTGGTGGCTGAACAGGAGTCCTCCAGCCACCACTTTGCGGGGCTCTGTTCCCAATATAGATGTGGGTCCCAGCAGTGGGTCCCGCACCTATAAGACAATGAGGGCATATCCTAGAGATATACCCCCATTGTCTGAGATGAGACAACATCTTTAACACTGCGAAATACTTTTTATTAGTTCTGGGGCCTCAAAGTGACAACCTGAATGAAAGTGATGGCATACTGTATACTTTTATCTCTAATAAATACTACAGTACATACTTTGCACAGATTAGCAGGGTCTATAGTGTTTTCTGTGCATATGTCTGGCAGGCAGCACAATCTGTTCTACTGCATTGTTCTTCGATTGTAGAGCAAAGGTTCAAAAATTATTTTTTAATGTGAAGTGATAGAAAAGTAATGTAATAGCTCAGACAGATTTACAAGCAACATACTACCACAATATATGCTGATCATTTATACTGCAGAGTGTAGAAGATGATAACCAATGTGGGCTGTAGTGTTTCATATCCGGACATAAAATATTTAAAGAAAGAGACATTTTGGTTCACATATTAATTTCAAAGCCAAAATATTGCTTCAATTAGATACTCTGATATTTAATACAGTGCTACATAGCTAT
Organism: Bufo bufo; assembly: GCF_905171765.1. Taxonomy (NCBI): domain Eukaryota; kingdom Metazoa; phylum Chordata; class Amphibia; order Anura; family Bufonidae; genus Bufo; species Bufo bufo. Next base: position 140,731,987 of record NC_053392.1, on the reverse strand, counting down.
TCTCATTTCAGTAAATGCTCCAAATCTTGGTTTTAGAAATAGGATTTGCACTGTGAATATTTATAGACGTCGGTATATGATCACTAGGATATGCCATAACATTACGTTTGTTTGTGTGGCTGAAAATGAGACCACCACTGGTCCAAAGAAAGAACAAGGAGGGTAGCACCAGACTGGCAGCACTGGAGAATCAGAGTTAGGGCTCATGCACACGACAGATGACGTCCGTGTGACATCCGTATTGCATAGGCATTGATCCGTTTTAACAATGTCCATCCTAGTTCATAAAACGGACACGAATAGAACGTGTTGTCTTTATTTTGCAGAATGTCCATGCGGATATATGGAAACGGAATGCGGACCCATTAAGGTGAATGGTTTTGCATACGAGCCGCAAAAAAAAATGGAACGGACACGGGAAACAAATAAGTTTGTGTGCATGAGCCCTTATAGTAGGTGAGCATCAGTTCTTTTGTTAATTTATCACATTGCTTTCTTTTGCCTAAAATGCTTTATGATCTCAGACAACCATTTTAATTTAAAAATTTTGGGTTGAATTATGAGGACAGTATGGTAGGATTTTTTTCCCGATATTATCTTGGGGAGATCTTTACTGCCTGAAGGGTGCTATCACACTGTGTCCCAGATTTACTAATCCTAAAGATGGCATATGCTTAGACCAGCACGAGATTTATCACAGGGGCATTTTGTGTAATTTTTAAGATAGATTTTTGGTGCACATACATTAGTAAATCTGGGTTTATGTTTTCTCCTAACTCTGGCGTTCACATTACTCTCTGATGCAGTGGCGTAGCGTGGGTTGCCAGCACCCAGGGCAAGCCAAAAATTGTGCCCCCCCCCCAAAAGCCTGTGGGCTCGCCCATTTTAACAGATAATGTAGTAGATCACTTGCAGTCCTACATAACTCCACAGATAACACAGTGAGTACTGATAATGTGGTAGATGGGTGTGAGGACCAGAATTCAGAACACGCACAGTGTGACCTGAAGTCTGGGGCCAGGATGCGGCAGTGTGGGCCAAATTCTCAATCTCCTCCCAACAATCCTACTATGAAACAGATCTTTAGATGGACATTACATACATTGCTATTAAATATACAGTAGAATACAGCACCATACCTGTTACATCCAGTGACGTCTCCTGGGATGTAGACTCTTTCCTCAACATCTTCATTCAGCGATAAGACCGCCATGATACTTTCTTTCAGCTGCTTCTCTTCTCAGCAGAGTTTCACAAAAAATAAATTATAATGGCCCCTCTGTATTATTATAATGGCCCCTCTGTATTATTAGTATATATAATGGCCCCTCTTTATTATTAGTATAATGCCCCCTCTGTATTATTAATATAATGGCCCCCTCTTTATTATTAATATAATGGCCCCTCTTTATTATTAATATAATGGCCCCCTCTTTAGTATTAATATAATGGCCCCCTCTTTATTATTAGTATAATGCCCCCTCTGTATTATTAGTATATATAATGGCCCCCTCTGTATTAGTATATATAATGGCCCCCTCTTTATTATTAGTATAATGCCCCCTCTGTATTATTAGTATATATAATGGCCCCCTCTGCATTAGTATATATAATGTCCCCCTCTTTATTATTAATATAATGGTCCCCTCTTTATTATTAATATAATGGCCCCCTCTTTGTTATTAGGATAATGTCCCCCTCTTTATTATTAATATAATGGCCCCCTCTTTATTATTAAAATTATTTCCCCCTCATTAGTATAATGTCCCCGGTCCTCCTCTCTCTGCTCCTCCCCCACCCCCATAGTGCCCCCAGTACCTCAGCAATTAGGGTAGGGTACATACAATTAAAAAAAATACTTACCTCTCTCCATCACAGTTTTTGGCATCCCAGGGCAGGCGGTCACGAATGACTCACTGTGCCTTCCCACGCCTCGTCATCGCGTCAGCCCGCGAGAACCGACGCAGGAGGTCACAGTGAGGTAATCGTGACCTCCTGCGTCGCTCTACTGCCTCATAGGCTTCAGGCCCAGATTTTATATATATTGGCAGCTTGTCCAGTTTGGATAGAGGACTGTTTCTTGAACCATTTGGAACTGCTGCTGAATGACTTAATCTGGGGAAGAAAAAGGGTAAAACTAAAACAAATGGCATAACGGAGGGGACGGGAGCCATAGGCTCCCGTGGCCCTCATTGAAATGCTTGCTGCCTGGTGCCCTCTGCAATTTGGTGCCCGGTGTAACGCCCCCCCCCCCCCCTTCACCCCACACACGCTACGCCACTGCTATGATGTCCCGACAGTCAGTGCTTGAAGTGGGCCGGAACGCGGCGGTACTCAGTACCGCCACTTCCAAAAATTGCCCTGGAGAGTACCAGCACCTCTCCGTGCGCCCAGTACGTGGGTTTCCGGTACCGGAGCGCAGGGCCGGCCTTTGGGGTGTGCGGGCTGTGCGGCCGCACAGGGCGCCATAGTAACAGGGGCGCTGGGCGGCCGACAGCTCGCAATGTAATATGCGGCAGGCGAGGCTGAACTTGTGTTCTCCCTCGGGGCGCCCCCTCCATCTAGCCCTCCCCTGTCTGACCTGATTCGTTCCTCCTCCCCTGTCTGACCTGCCTGCTGCCCCCGCCGCTGCCAATAAGAAGAGAGACGGGAGGAGGAGGGGAGGGGCTGTGGCCACTGCGCCACCAATGAAGATAACTGACCTGAATACAAAAACAGGAGGCGGGTGCTGGAATCAAATAGCCGACAGCCAACCTCTGTGACAGGGAGCTGCGATCAGCTGCAGTTGAGTTAACCCTTCAGGTGCGGTACTGGAGGGGTTAATTGTAGCTGATCGCAGCTCCCTGTCACAGAGGTCGGGTGCCGGCTATTTGATTCCAGCACCCGCCTCCTGTTTTTGTATAAGAAACGTTTGTGGCACAGTGCGCCCCCCCCCCCCCCAACACCCCAGTATAAGAAACGTTGGTAGGCAGTGCGCCCCCCCCCCCCCCTCAGTATAAGAAACGTTTGTGGCACAGTGCGCCCCCCCCCCCCCAACACCCCAGTATAAGAAACGTTGGTAGGCAGTGCGCTTTCCCCCCCAAACACCCCAGTATAAGAAACATTGGTGGCTCAGTGGGAAGTGCCAGTGAGGGTTAAAAAATAATAAAATTTTTTTAACTCACCTCCTCCAGATGATCGCGTAGCTGCCGTTCTCCTGTTTTCTTCAAGACCTGTGGTGACGTCACTGAGCTCATCACATGACCCATTACCATGGTGATGGATCATGTGATGCTAACAGTGATGTCACCACAGGTCCTTTGACAGGTCATGAAGAAAGAACAGAAGACGATCAATTGGAGGAGGTGAGTTAATTATTATTTTTATTTTTTAACCCTCATTGGCACTGCCCACTGCGCCACCAATGATTATTATATTGAGGGGGGGCCCACTGCGCCACCAATGATTATTATATTGAGGGGGGGCGCACTGCGCCACCAATGTTTATTATATTGAGGGGGGGCCCACTGCGCCACCAATGTTTATTATATTGAGGGGGGGCGCACTGCGCCACCAATGTTTATTATACTGGGGTGATGGGGGGGCGCACTGCGCCACCAATGTTTATTATACTGGGGTGTTGGGGGGGCGCACTGCGCCACCAATGTTTATTATACTGGGGTGATGGGGGGGCGCACTGCGCCACCAATGTTTATTATACTGGGGTGTTCGGGGGGCGCACTGCGCCACCAATGTTTATTATATTGGGGGGGGCGCACTGCGCCAATGTTTATTATATTGGGGGGGGCGCACTGCGCCACCAATGTTTATTATACTGGGGTGATGGGGGGGCGCACTGCGCCACCAATGTTTATTATACTGGGGTGTTGGGGGGGCGCACTGCGCCACCAATGTTTATTATACTGGGGTGTTCGGGGGGCGCACTGCGCCACCAATGTTTATTATATTGGGGGGGCGCACTGCGCCAATGTTTATTATATTGGGGGGGGCGCACTGCGCCACCAATGTTTATTATACTGGGGTGTTGGGGGGGCGCACTGCGCCACCAATGTTTATTATACTGGAGTGTTGGGAGGGGCGCACTGCGCCACCAATGTTTATTATACTGGAGTGTTGGGGGGGCGCACTGCGCCACCAATGTTTATTATACTGGGGTGTTGGGGGGGCGCACTGCGCCACCAATGTTTATTATACTGGGGTGTTGGGGGGGCGCACTGCGCCACCAATGTTTATTATACTGGAGTGTTGGGAGGGGCGCACTGCGCCACCAATGTTTATTATATTGGGGGGGCGCACTGCGCACAATGACGGGTTAGGGAAATTTCACAGCAGAGTGCGCATGCGCTGGGAGCCTCGCCGGCGGTTAGGGTAGGGAAAAATTATGGCCGTGATCGGATGGATGTTCTCAGCAGGACACCGGCCGACACTGCGCATGCGCTGGGAGCCTCACCAGCGGTTAGGGTAGGGAAAAAGCACTGACCCGTACATAATTTTTCCCTTCCCTAACCGCTGGTGAGGCTCCCGGTGCATGCGCAGTGTCGGCCGGTGTCCAGCTGAGAACATCCATCCGATCACTGCGCCTGCGCACTGGCCCATAGTTTTTCCCTACCCTAACCGCCGGCGAGACTCCTGGCGCATGCGCACTCTGCTGTGAAACTTCCCTAACCTGTCATTGTGCGCCTGCGCGGCGCTGCACACCTCCTCACGTCATGTCCGGTGCGACCGGAAGTGACGAAGGTAGGGAAATCTCACGAAGTAGGGAAGTATAACATTACACCGGCCTTTGGGGTGTGCGGGCTGGTAACTACTTGGTTGGATAGTCAGCCAGCCTATGCCATGATGCCAGCAACAAGCAGTGTTTTTTTGTTTTTTTTTTGGGGGGGGGGGGGGCGCCACAAGGTTAGCTCGCACAGGGCGCCTGGACACCTAAGGCCGGCCCTGCCGGAGCGCAGAGGAGAGCTGGCAGTATCTCCTCCCTAATGTCGTTGGCTGGGCAGCTAGTGGAGGGGGGCGGGTCGTTGCAGAGTACGGCTCAGGCTGGCGCAGGCAGGGAGTTGACCTCACGTTAGGTGACGTCAACTCCTTCCCGCGCGCCTGTGACTGAGGAGCGATCAGTGCGGCGACCAGTGACTGGTCCTCCTTGGAGTCAGGAGTCGGACGGTGCAGCAAAGAACATCGACTTTGCTTTGGAATCCAACTTCTGAAGAGTACTGGTGAGTGACAGGCACCCCCCCTCCCCCCACACACATTAGTTCCTCTCTGTACCAGTGCCCCCCCCCCCCCTGGCAGGGGGGTACTGGTACAGAGAGGAATTAATGTGTGTGATGGGGGGGGGGGGGGGGGGGTCTGATGTGCAGGGGGGTACTGGTACAGAGAGGAACGAATGTGCGGTGGTGGGGGGGGGTACTGGTACATAGAGGAACTAATATATATGTGTCTGATGGGTGGGTCTGATGTGTAGGGGGCCCCTGCACATCAGACCCCCCCATCACACACATATATATTAGTTCCTCTATGTACCAGGACCCCCCCCCCACCACCGCACATTCGTTCCTCTCTGTACCAGTACCCCCCTGCACATCAGACCCCCCCCCCCTCATCACACACATTAGTTCCTCTCTTTACCAGTACCCCCCCCCCCCCACCACCACCACACATTAGTGCCTCTCTGTACCAGTACCCCTCTGCACATCAGACCCCCCATCACACACATATATATTAGTTCCTCTATGTACCAGTACCCCCCCCCCCCACCACCGCACATTCGTTCCTCTCTGAACCAGTACCCCCCTGCACATCAGACCCCCCCCTCATCACACACACACACACATTAATTCCTCTCTGTACCAGTACCCCCCTGGCAGGGGGGTACTGGTACAGAGAGGAATTAATGTGTGTGTGTGTGATGAGTGGGGGGGGGGGTCTGATGTGCAGGGGGGTACTGGTACAGAGAGGAACGAATGTGCGGTGGTGGGGGGGGTACTGTACTGGTACATAGAGGAACTAATATATATGTGTGTGATGGGGGGGTCTGATGTGCAGGGGGGGGGGGGGACCGGCGCCTAATAGAGTACCGGCACCTCTTTTGGCCCACTTAAAGCACTGCCGACAGTGAACCATAGCTGGTCTCTTTCTTCCAACACCAGTTTGCTCCACCAGTCAGTGATTACTCTGCAGACACAACCTGGTATTTGCAGCAGCCATGTCTAACCCTCCTTCCAGGTGGACAAGGGTGAATATCTAAAGTCCATTAAACTCTGCTAACCAAAAGCCTGACTGTGGAAGTATAATTGCTAAAGAAGTAATTCACAGCAGAACTGTTACACATAGCATAGTCTCAGCTGCTTTGTATGGCAGGATTTAGAAACCGGGTAGGGCATTTATCATTTGGGCTTGTTTTTGCTTGACTTTAAGGCCTCATGCACGTGACCGTATGTATTTTGCAGTCCGCAAAAAACGGATCTACATTGCATTGCAAGTCAGTGACAGGTATAATTCTAATGCTAAGAAGACTGAATTGTTAAAATTGGTGCATAAAATAAATAATAATAATAATAAAAATAAATAATAATAATAATAATCCAAATGCAAGAGCTGATTAAAATATGTAAAAAATTAAATAAGTTAAAATATATTAAATGTAACTTCTTTTCTTGTCAATACCATATGCTATTTTTTCCAATTAGCTTTTTATAGAACATATTTTTACAGTGTACACACAAAATTGCACATGCCAGCAAAAAATAATCTAGACATTAGTACACTATAATAACATTTCATTTGTGAAACCTATGTATTCTTAAATACTATAATTGCACAAGATTATTTATTTTGGACACTATGGCAAATCCAAGTAACAAGTAACATATTTAATGCTCAATGTGCACTGTACAACATGTGGCTTCTGCATTTGTAATACCTGCTGAAAGTTTGAAACCACACTAATTGGAGCTAAACGCATGGACATATATCATATGTATTATTGAGCATCACGGTGAGCCATTGTATAAACAGTTCACTACATGAGTGAGTGAGGTGGAATAAACAGGAGCCTGTCGAGAAAAGGGAAAGATGAAACTGTTTATATAGTGAAGGACCATTCCATATTCCATCAAAGGAATGAGTCCCCCTTAAGATGTTTAGTGTTCTGTTGTTTATGTTCAGCACAGCTTGGTACACATGATACTTGTCCCTATGGGTTCCGTCAAGGATCCTTCAGTAGAAAACAGGTCGTTACTTTGTGGTTGAATATTGTGGTTGGTAATCAAAATAACATGAGTATGACTTTAATGGAGGAGATTTATGACTTTGTTTTTACTAATGATTTTAAAGGAAACAGCAGCAAAATGAAAAGAAGCAATTCCTCAAAATCCCTATACAGTATATTAATTAAAAGGGTACTGCCATCTGGACATTGATGGTATGCTAACAGGATATGCTATAAATGTCCAATGTGTACAGGTCCCACTTCTTTGTCCTGCAGCTATCTCAAGAACAAGACCCCGTTTCAGGCAACCTTGAATGCTGAGGTGGCTGTCTGTTCGCTGGTCTATCCATTCTCTTCTAAGGAAGTCATGAAAATAGCCAAACGTAAGGTGAAGGCCACTACTGGACATTTAGGCCATACTCTGGACTTAAGGGTCCACATGGGAATATTGCTGTAATATTGCTTTATTCAGAAGCAATATGATAATTAATTTGAAGGACTTTCAAATTCTCCACAACAGCTAACAGGACATAAGTTGCTGAAGAGACATAAGGGTCATAGCCAGGCTGTCCTTGTCCAGGGTTAAAGAGAAAGTTTGCTGCCCCCACCTTGTACTTTAATACTCTGGATATTTCCTAGTGGCTGTTGGTACTCCCATAGCACACAGGCCACATGCCCACCATCCTCCCTCTAGTTACTCCCCTGGACACAGACTGTCGTAAAACAGCCTATGTCTGCTGATTGACTGTCAGGCAGGGAAGCTTTATGAAAAACGTGCTCTGACACACAGCTTTTTGTCCTGTCAGACTCGCTGAGAGGCTTCACATTCCACCCCATAGACTCATTAGAAAAACTTCCTGCATTAAGTGGATTATCAACCACAATACAATGTATTACTAACAAGGGTGCCCTGGTGAAGACTGCATGCAGTGGTATTTGTCCAGCCAAAAGCTGGCACTTATGGTGGAAAGCCACTGGGACCCTGTGGGCACTTAACAGACTGTGGTGCCTAGGACCCACCAGTAAAATTCATTTTAGGCACCCACCGTACGGATACATTCAAATATTCATTCAAGACACTACCAGATTATTGACTATGGGGTCCCTGCAGCAACTTTTAGGAGGTAGGTTCTGGGCAAAAGAGGATACTGGCTAGCCTTCCTCTACCTAGAAGTCATCTCAGCTCTGATCATGTCTATAATAATAAACTGGGTAGTGTTTTTTTTATGAACATAGGCTGGTTGAGAAGCTGCCACTTGTGCAGGGGGTGGGAGACTAGGGGCCCACCGTGCTCAGCGGCCCACCGGGGGATTCACCTGTACCCCTGTGGGCCAGTCCGAGCCTGCCCGTGGGATCCCTTTATAATGGGGATCCGCCAGTGTGTGGTGGTTTTGGGCACAGCCGGACACAGTAACTTCAATAGTCTGTGCCTCTGCAAGACTAATAGATTAGCTTTAGCGCAGATGTGAAGCAAGTCTTATGTGTAAAAAGGATGTCTTATTATGCACTAATGTCCGCAGATTCTTTCCTATGTTAGAAAACTACCGGGTCTGTTACAGAAAGGAATGTTTAAAAAATAGCTGAGCCGATTTATTTAATAATGTGCTGCAATGAAAATATGTTATTATGAGTGTTTCATAAGAAAAAAATTACTATTTTCTATGGTATTTCTTAGACTGGACATCTGTGGGGAAACAGATGGGAAATAACATAAGAGTATTAGACTGTATCAGTTTCCTTAGCTTGGATACTTAAAAAGATTTTTGTATTTAGGCTTAATATTTATTAAAATTTTGAAGACATTTCCAAAACTCAGTTTACACAACATCAGATATTGTAGGGAAAACTGTGAACTCTGCTCTGCAGAACCATGCATAGCACAAAGATCAGTCATATAAAGCATAGAAAAGCAAATTTATAGGGATTCTCTCAGTAAATGGCATTTATCATGTAGAGAAAGTTAATACAAGGCACTTACTAATGTATTGTGATTGTCTCTTTTGCTGGCTGGATTAATTTTTTAGGCATTATACATTGCTCGTTTCCAGGGGCTATGGCCCAGTGGTGGCTGTGCTTACACATTATAGGAAAAGGCGCCGGCCAACTTGTATCTGTACTGCAGCAGTGGCCGTAACTCCTGGATACTAGCAGTGGATAATGCAATGGAAAAATGAATCAAGCCAGCAAAGGAGACAATATGGACAATCACAATACATTAGTAAGTGCCTTGTATTAACTTTCTCTACATGATAAATACCATTTGCCAAAATCAGGCAACCTCTTTAAGAATGACCTTAGGCAACATATGGCTATATAAAGACGCCGATTTTCCAGCATACCATACAACTGTGGGCTATATTTGACTTATGGTCATTGAGAAGCATTATCTAATTATTAAACATACATACTAAAGTATAGTCCACTCAGATACTATGAGATTCTTAGGCCACAGCCCTAATTGGTCCAATCCCTTTTACTGGCTGAAAAGAACCTTTCCAGAGAAATTATGAAAAGTTAATGGGAAGTACTTGGAGGAAGAAAACCTATTCTACTTCATGTTGGCAAATCACAGCACAGATATAAGAGAATTAAATCTAACCAAATTGGATTCATTAAGAATTTCAGAAAAATTAATCTACCAAGTAAACCAGAAGTTTTGGTGATTCACTGCCTCTCCGCACCATTTTACTGTGACAACTGGCAGGAAAAACTACAGGAAGGAGGAAGTTGGAGGATCTTATGGCCCTGTGAGTTGAGGGCTCTCAGCTTGCTCTGATTGGCTAGTATTCCGCCCAAGTGCTTCTGCTCAAAAGGAAGAAATGCTAATTTGTGTATATGGACAGACAGCTGATCAGTGGGGGTGCCAGGTGTAGGACCCCCGCCGATCTGATATTGATGACCTATCCTAAGGATAGTTCATCAATATTAAAAGCCCGGACAACCCCTTTAACAAATGTGACAGTGCAGTGTATTTTTAAACACTGCATTTGTTAACACCATTAAACATGCATTTATCAATACTGTAGCTATGTATGTCAGTGACATTATTTACTACGGCTCTCATTGCTTTAAAGAGCTTAAAAGGGGGTGGAGGGAGAAGAGAAATAGCAAAAAAAAAAAAGAACAACAATATAAATAATACCGGAGTCCTAGGAGACCAGAGTGTCACATACCAATTGATGTATGGTTGTTATATCTGATCCACTGGGAATTTCTCCAGTCCAGCGGGGGTCCCTGCAGGGATTCAATGCACTCTACTCTATGTTTAGCACCATCTAGGGAAGGTATGTAATCAAACCTTACCAACTGTTGTCTACCCCATGATACTTGCAGTACTGTCTCTTCTAATGGCCCTGCAGTACTGTCACCTTTATTAGGGTACAGTACATTATGGTACACCGCTCATTATACTGCCCTCTGTTTATGTTTATGAACAGTGGGGCAGATTTTTATCTATTCAACTATTTATTTATTCATGTGAACACTTTATTTAAATAACTGTGCAATCTTTTTTTTTTCGCCCCTCTTATTTGAATATTTTGAGCATTTTGCAATATGTCTATCTGATTGCTGTCTTTTGCAATTGATTGTCAGAAGGCCACTTTTCAGCCTACCAGTGAACTCAATAAGCCTACACTGTTTAAGCCCCTATTAGGCTGGTCACGGTCATCTTACCGATAACTAGAGATGACCTTGCGGTTCGCCTGGCAGTTGTTTTGCGGCGAATTTTGCTCGCTCGCGATTCGCCGAACATGCGAACATATGGGGATATTCGCACGCGCCATGTTTTTTGGCATAGTGCCGAATTTTGACTCATGAAACATCCATCAGGTGGGACAGGACAGCCAATTGAGACGTTTCAGCACATGGACATACCCCCACACCCCCAGACGTTTTACATGATGTGTTTTGCCAGTATATGGAGAGGTTGCATTTTGGAGCAGGGACTGACTGTTAGGGACACCAAACGCTAGCTAATTGGGACGCAAAAGTCTTTTTAAGGACTGGTATAGGTGTGCTATCGATAGGTGTGATATAGAAGGGTGTGATATACTTATAATATACTTTCTAACATAGAAATTATATTATAGTGTATTTGTATTGTGCAGCAGCTGTGTGCGTTTTTGCTGCGATACCGCAGCTAGATAGAGGGACAAACGCTATTGGAATAACTAATTGCAACAAGTGTAATATAGCTGTTGCCCCAAAAAAAACAGCTTGAGGGCTGCGATATACCTTCTTCCACAAAATCTGAGATGAGGGGTGCTATATACCAGTTTCTTCCATATACTGATTAAGTGGTGCTATATACCTGTTTCCACCAAATACTGATCGAGGAGTGCCATATACCTTCTACCACCAAATACTGATTGATGGCTGCGATACACCTGCTTCCACAAAATACTGATTGAGGGGTTTCATATACCAGTTTCCTCCAAAATACTGATTGAGGGGTGCTATATACCAGTTTCTGTCAAATACTGATTGAGGGGTGCCATATACCTTTTTCCACAAAATACTGATTGAGGGGTTTCATATACCAGTTTCCTCCAAAATACTGATTGAGGGGTGCTATATACCAGTTTCTGTCAAATACTGATTGAGGGGTGCCATATACCTTTTTCCACAAAATACTGATTGAGGGGTGCCATATACCTTTTTCCACAAAATACTGATTGAGGGGTGCTATTGCTATATACCTTCTACTACCAAATACTGATTGAGGGCTGCGATACACCTGTTTCCACAAAATACTGATTTAGGGGTGCCATATACCTATTTCCGCCAAGTACTGATTGAGGGGCGCTATATACCTGTTTCCGCCAAATACTGATTGAGGGGTGCTATATACCAGTTTCCTCCAAAATACTGATTGAGGGGTGCTATATGCCAGTTTCTGCCAAATACTGATTGAGGGGGGCTATATATCTGTTTCCACCAAATACTGATTGAGGGGTGCCATATACCTTCTTCCACAAAATACTGATTGAGGGGTGCTATTGCTATATACGTTCTGCCACCAAATACTGATTGAGGGCTGTGATACACCTGTTTCCACAAAATACTGATTGAGGGGTGCCATATACCTGTTTCCACCAAGTACTGATCGAGGGGTGCTATATACCTGCTTCCGCCAAATACTGATTGAGGGGTGCTATACACCTTCTTCCACCAAATCCTGATTGATGGCTGCGATACACCTGCTTCCACAAAATACTGATTGAGGGGTGCCATATACCTGTTTCCGCCAAATACTGATTGAGGGGTGCTATATACCAGTTTCCTCCAAAATACTGATTATGGGGTGATATACACCTTCTTTCACAATATACTGATTAAGGGGTGCTATTGCTATATACCTTCTTCCACCAAAAACTGATTGAGGGGTTCCATATACCTGTTTCCGCCAAATACTGATTGAGGGATGCTATATACCTGTTTCCGCCAAATAATGATTGAGGGGTGCCAAATACCTTCCTCCAGAAAATCCTGATTGAGGGTGCTATACCTGTTTCTGCCAAATACTGATTGAGGGGTGCTATATATCTTCATCCACAAAATACTGATTGAGGGGTGCTATTGCTATATACCTTCTTCCACCAAATACTGATTGAGGGCTGTGATACACCTGCTTCCACAGAATACTGACTGAGGGGTGCCATATACCTGCTTCCATCAAATACTGATTGAGAAGTGGAATATACCTGTTTCCGCCAAATAATGAATGTGGGGTGCCATATACCTTCTTCCACAAAATACTGATTGAGGGGTGCTATTGCTATATGCCTTCCTCCACCAAATACTGATTGAGGGCTGCGATACACCTGCTTCCACAAAATGCTGATTGAGGGGTGCTATATACCTGTTTACGCCAAATACTGATTGAGGGGTGCAATATACCTTCTTCCACAAAATTCTGATTGAGGGGTGCTATTGCTATATACCTTCTTCCACCAAATACTTATTGAGAGCTGCGTAACACCTGCTTCCACAAAATACTGATTGAGGGGTGCCATATACCTGTTTCTGTTTAATACTGGTTGAGGGGTGCTATATACCTGTTTACGCCAAATACTGAATGAGGGGTGCCAATACTGATTGAGGGGCTATTGCTATATACCTTCTTCCACCAAATACTGATTGATGGCTGCGATACACCTGCTTCCACAAAATACTGATTGAGGGGTGCCATATACCTTTTTCCGCCAAATACTGATTGAGGGGTGCCATATACCAGTTTCCTCCAAAATACTGATTGAGGGGTGTTATATACCAGTTTCTGTCAAATACTTATTGAGGGTTGCTATATACCTGTTTCCACCAAATACTGATTGAGGGGTGCCATATATCTTCATCCACAAAATACTGATTGAGGGGTGATATTGCTATATACCTTCTACCACCAAATACTGATTGAGGGCTGCGATACACCTGCTACCACAGAATACTGACTGAGGGGTGCCATATACCTGCTTCCATCAAATACTGATTGAGGAGTGGAATATATCTGTTTCCGCCAAATAATGATTGTGGGGTGCCATATACCTTCTTCCACAAAATACTGATTGAGGCGTGCTATTGCTATATACCTTCCTCCACCAAATACTGATTGAGGGCTGCGATACACCTGCTTCCACAAAATGCTGATTGAGGGGTGCTATATACCTGTTTACGCCAAATACTGATTGAGGGGTGCAATATACCTTCTTCCACAAAATACTGATTGAGGGGTGCTATTGCTATATACCTTCTTCCACCAAATACTGATTGAGAGCTGCGTAACACCTGCTTCCACAAAATACTGATTGAGGGGTGCCATATACCTGTTTCTGTTTAATACTGGTTGAGGGGTGCCATATACCTGTTTACGCCAAATACTGAATGAGGGGTGCCATATACCTTCTTCCACTAAATACTGATTGAGGGGTGCTATTGCTATACACCTTCTTCCACCAAATCCTGATTGAGGGCTGCGATACATATGCTTCCACAAAATACTGTTTGAGGGGTGCCATATACCTGTTTCCGCCAAATACTGATTGATGGGGACTATATAGCTGTTTCCGCCAAATACTGATTGAGGGGTGCCATATACCTTCTTCTACAAAATACTGATTGAGTGGTGCTATTGCTATATAACCTTTTCCACCAAATACTGATTGAGGGCTGCGATATACCTTCTTCCACAAATACTGCTCTTCTCTACAGACTTAGGCAGAGTGTCATTTAGAAAATGACAGGCAGAGGAAGAGGCTGAACGTTCCGCAGTGATGGTAGGAGTCGGCAGGTGCACCCAGTGGCGTCTCTAGCTTTCAAATTTTGGGGGGGCACACTGGGGGCCAGGACAAAAGTAGGGGGGGCAGCTATAACAATGATACATTTACACAAGTATGCTTAGAAATGCTGCGATACTTTACCCAATAGGGAAGAAAAACCCCAATTACTCAGATTTCAACATGTCCTAGCTGCCTGGGCATGCTGGAATTACTCCAATTCCAGCATCTACCGGCTGTGTCAAGTCCCCTTCTCTTTGTCACATGGCATGACCCGATAGTATCGCTATCAGTGAGCACCTAAAGTACTTGTACTCATTATTAAAAATATATATTTAGTGCATTCCTATAAAATAATGAATACAACAATAACCTCCTACTGCAATTTTTTTCCCCCATCTCATTAAGTTATATATATCCACAGTATAGGGGATAACAAGCAGATAGGTGGGAGTCTGACTGCTGGAACCCCTGCCGATCCTGAGAATGTAGACATGCATAGGGAATGGATGGAGTGGTGGACACGCAGGTGCAGTCCCCACCATTCACTCCAGGCACAATTATGTCCCATTCTCAGGATTGGTGGGGGCCACAGTGGTTAGACCTCCATCTGCTGCTTTAGCTTATAGAGCAGTGGTCTCCAAACTGTGGAGCTCCAGATATTGCAAACCTACAACTCCCAGCATGCCTGGAGTGGACAGCCAACGGGAGTTGTAGTTTACTGAGGGCAGTTATACGGCTGAATTCAGGAAAGCGCCCGCAGCTGCTGGCCAAGTGCATGTGCATAAGTACCCGAAGCTCCTAGCATTAAGTAATTCTGATAGCATCAGATCATTAGGATCTGTGGATGACACTTATGGAGGGGGATCTGTGGATGACACTTATGGAGGGGGATCTGTGGATGACACTTATGGAGGGGGATCTGTGGATGACACTTATGGAGGGGGATCTGTGGATGACATACCGTTTATAGCATCTTATGCTATATGTGTCATCCACAGATCCACCCCATATCAGTGTCATACCGGGATCCCTCTCCCTATAAGGCCCCATTCACACATCTGAAATTTGCATAACGGAATTGCGGACCCATTCATTTCTATAGGGCAGCAAGACGTGCTGGCGGATACGGAAATGCAGACCCGCACTTCCGGGTCCGCAATTCTGTTCCCGAAAAAAAATGCGGACCCGCACATTGCCGCTGTTACGGATGTCTGAATGGAGCCTAACAGTGTCATCCACAGAGTGGCACAGATCCCCCCCCCACATAATCGTGTCATCTACAGATCCCCGTCCCTATAACAGTGTCATCTACAGATTCCCCCCCCCCCCCCGTAACAGTGTCATGACAACCACAGACCCCCGATCCCACTCCCTATAACACTATAAGAGTATCATCCACAGATCCCTCCCCCCTATAACAGTGTAATGACTCATGACATCCACAGACCACAGACTCACATTTGAACATGATTTCTCTAAACGGTAAAGTAGTAAACACTGTAATCATCCAGGCTGCACTGACATTAACTTTAAAGGGGTTCTGCACTTTCATTTAACTGATGATCTATCCTCTGGATAGATCATCAGCTTCTGATTGGCGGGGGTCCGACACCCAGGACCACCGCCGATCAGCTGTTTGAGAAGGCACCGGCGCTCCAGCAGCACCGCGGCCTTCTCACTGTTTACTGCCGGCCCACTGACTGACATCTCGACTAGTATCAACTAGCCTGAGCGCGGCTAAGCTCTGTTCACTAGGATGGAGCTTAGCCGCGCCCACGCTAGTTGATACTAGTCGTAACTCGTGACATCACTGGGCCGGCGGTAAACAGTGAGAAGGCCGCGGCGCTACTGGAGCGCCGGTGCCTTCTCAAGCAGCTGATCAGCGGGGGTCCTGGGTGTCTGACCCGGGACCCCCACCGATCAGAAGCTGATGATCTATCCAGAGTATAGATCATCAGTTAAATGAAAGTGCAGAACCCCTTTAACTTTTAAATCAGGAAGATTCAGGGGCAGCCGCCAGCCAGCTCTCCTCTCAGACTCAGTCAGAGTCAGATCTAATCTCTCTAGTTAGGGCTCTTTCACACTTGCGTTGTCCGGATCCGGCGTGTACTCCATTTGCCGGAATTACACGCCGGATCCGGAAAAACGCAAGTGAACTGAAAGCATTTGAAGACGGATCCGTCTTCAAAATGCTTTCAGTGTTACTATGGCACCCAGGACGCTATTAAAGTCCTGGTTGCCGTAGTAGTAGTGGGGAGCAGGGGAGCAGTCCGTGCGGCTCCCGGGGCACTCCAGAATGACGTCAGAGCGCCCCATGCGCATGGATGACGTGATCCATGTGATCACGTGATCACGTGATCCATGCGCTTGGGGCGCCCTGACGTCACTCTGGAGCGCCCTGGGAGCCGCACGGACGGTAAGTATACTGCTCCCCTGCTCCCCGCTACACTTTACCATGGCTGCCAGGACTTTAACGTCCTGGCAGCCATGGTAACCACTCTGAAAAAGCTAAACGTCGGATCCTGCAATGCGCCGAAACGACGTTTAGCTTAAGGCCGGATCCGGATCAATGCCTTTCAATGGGCATTAATTCCGGATCCGGCCTTGCGGCAAGTGTTCAGGATTTTTGACCGGAGCAAAAAGCGCAGCATGCTGTGGTATTTTCTCCGGCCAAAAAACGTTCCGGTCCGGAACTGAAGACATCCTGATGCATCCTGAACGGATTTCTCTCCATTCAGAATGCATTAGGATAAAACTGATCAGGATTCTTCCGGCATAGAGCCCCGACGACGGAACTCTATGCCGGAAGAAAAGAACGCAAGTGTGAAAGAGCCTAAGGGTACTTTCACACTAGCGTTTTTCTTTTCCGGCATAGAGTTCCGTCCTAGGGGCTCTATACCGGAAAATAACTGATCAGTTTTATCCCCATGCATTCTGAATGGAGAGTAATCCGTTCAGTTTGCATCAGGATGTATTCAGTTCAGTAGTTTTGGCTGATCAGGCAAAAGAGAAAACCGCAGCATGCTACGGTTTTCTCTCCGGCGAAAAAAACTGAAGACTTGCCTGAATGCCGGATCCGGCATTTTTTCCCATAGGAATGTATTAGTGCGATCCGGTAAAAATGCGCAGACCGGTAAAAATGTGAAAAAATTTACAAGACGGATCCGTCTGTCCCCATGACAAGCAGAGAGACGGATCCGTCCTTGCAATGCATTTGTGAGACGGATCCGCATCCGGATCCGTCTCACAAAAGCTTTCAGTGAGCAGCAGATCGGCGGATCCGGAGGGCAGTTCCGACGACGGAACTGCCCGCCGGATCACACTGCCGCAAGTGTGAAAGTAGCCTTATGGAATAGAAAGAGACTTAGTCAGTCCACTCAGTCACTACTTGTAAGTTGCAGTACCTTATATTATTAAGTTAACCTGAGTGTCCTGCTTGCTACACACCGTCACCACTAGGTCAGTCTCAGTCCAGTCTGTCTGTCTGTCTGTCTGTTCGGTAGGGCCACGCCACGCCACGCCACACACTGTCTCGTCTGTCTCAGTCAGTCTCTAGTCTCGTCTGGCCCTGGCTGGCTTAAGCAAATTAGACTAGAGGCAGTGGGCGGGCTGCACACAGTGACGTCATGCGCCTAGAAGGAGGAGCAGGAGCGCTGATTTATGCACAGCACTGTCTGCCACTGAGTCTGACTCAACTGGTATGGGGCTGGGGGCGGAGCTGGGGTTGGGGGCGTGGCCGGGGCGTGGCTGAGGACGCGGCGCGGCGGCGGTGGGTGGAGAGTGAGACTAGAAGAGAGTGAGACCGCAACGGCAGTACGGGCACCTGGGCACCGAGACTCAGACTGAGATGTGTGAACTTAGATGTCCGGTAGGAGTGCCTACACAGTGCGCAGCAGGCAGCAATGAATGGGGGACATTTTAGTTGGGGGGGCACATGGGGGGGCACAGCTTGATGTAGGGGGGGCCGTGGCCCCCTCTGGCCCCCCCCTAGCGACGCCACTGGGTGCACCAGCCCGGAGCCTAAGTGGGAAGTTGGAGAAGGCGCATGCGATAACTTCAAAGAGCGCATCAGAGTTGGTTGAGCAGCTTACTCAGCCTTGCTGAGTACACCCCCAAAGACACCACCACCACCACCATAGCCCCTACAGTCGAGTCAGAGGAATTATTTTCCCATCAATTCCCAGAACTTACCGATGCGCAGCCAATGCTATTCTTGGCATCGGATGAGGAAGAGGAGGTAGCAACGGCCGCCACCCAGCGGTCTGATAACAGTACCCAGATCAGCCCAAGGAGGGTGGTCCCTGCTGTTGCTGCCTACTCCGAGATCTCTAATGTCAGTGGTGGTGAAGGTGACGATGATGACGTGTCGATGGATGTCATGTGGGTGCCCACAAGAGAGGAAGAGGAGGGGAGTTCAGAGGGAGAGACGGAACAGCAGATAGGGAGGAGAAGGAGGAGAAGCAGGCAGAACTCGCAGTGTATAGGAGGCAAAAAGCAGACTGGAAATGTATCTGGAGCGAGCCATTCACCATGCACGGCCACATCTTGCACTCCCAGGACGCTGACACATGGCTCTGCAGTGTGGGCTTTTTTTAACGTGTCAGCTGCTGACAATAGTGTTGCCATCTGCAGCCTGTGCTGTCAACGCATAAGTCGCGGTAAGCCCAACACTCACCTAGGGATGACCGCCTTAAAGGGTTTCTATCACTTCGTTTCACCTATTTAGCTTTCAGACACTAGCGATCCGCTAGTGTCTGCTTTATCTAACCATCCTAATATAAGAGCTTATTGTCCTGCCGTTTAGCTAAAAAAATAACTTATATAGATATGCAAATGAGCCTCTAGGTGCTATGGGGGCGTGATTAGCACCTAGAGGCTCCGTCTACCTTAACAAACTGCCGCCGCCCAGCGCGTCCCTCCAGCCCGCCCATCTCCTCCGGAATGCGATGCTCCTCGTATTCGGCGCATGCGCAGTGAATGTCTGATCGCTTCCCTGCTCAGACATCTCCACTGCGCCTGCGCCGATGACGTCATAGTGCTCCGAGGAACAGGCGCAGTGGAGATGTCTGAGCAGGGAAGCATCAGACATTCACTGCGCATGCGCAGAACAGAGACGCGCACGGAGAGGATCGCTTCAGCTGGAGATGGGCGGGCTGGAGGGACGCGCTGGGCGGCGGCAGTTTGTTAAGGTAGACGGAGCCTCTAGGTGCTAATCACGCCCCCATAGCACCTAGAGGCTCATTTGCATATCTATATAAGTTATTTTTTTAGCTAAACGGCAGGACAATAAGCTCTTATATTAGGATGGTTAGATAAAGCAGACACTAGCGGATCGCTAGTGTCTGAAAGCTAAATAGGTGAAACAAAGTGATAGAAACCCTTTAAGAAGGCACCTGGCATCCCATCACCGAGCCCAGAGGGAGCAACGCCGTCAGAACCCACAAAGCCACACTCCCGTCGCTCCACGTCCTGCCTCTTCTCATTCTCCTTCTCCTCTTTCATCCCATTTGTCCCCCACTCCACCTTCTACCGTGCCGTCGTTGTGTTCATCTGGCACAAGGCAGGCTTCCGTGGCCCAAATGTTTGAGCATAAAAAAATGATGATGCCGGATAATCCTCTTGTACCAGCGCCTGACCGCTGGCTTGTCGGAACTGCTAGCTCGCCAACTACTGCCACATAAACTGATGGACTCGGAGGCCTTTAGAAAATGTGTGGCCATTGGCACACCGCAATGAAAGGTTCCCGGAAGGAAATATTTCTCCCAGAAGGGCATTCCTGAACTATATGCCCACGTTCAGCTGCAAGTTAATATATCTCTGGCACACAGTGTCGGTGCCAAGATACATTCTGACCACAGACAGGTGGTCTAGCAAACATGGGCCGGGAAGGTACATAACTTTTATTGCCCACTGGGTGAAACCTTCTGTTGACCGTCAAGCATGTAACCCGTGGCACCCGTGTGGATTTGGTGTTACGGCCACAGATTGCATGCAGGCCTGCTTCTACTTCTCCTCCTCCTCCTACTCCATCCTCCGTCTCCTCCTTTTCCACTGCTACTGCCTCTTCCACTGCACACCCCAAGCTCCCCAGAACCTATTCGACTTGCCAGGTGAGACGTTGCCATGTTGTGCTGCGGGTGTTGTGCCTGGAAGCTAAGAGTCACACCGGTTCTGCACTGCTTTCAGCTCAGCGGTCACAGGCCGATCAGTGGCTAACCCCGCTCAATTTGACAGTTGGTAAAGTGGTGTGCTACAATGGTCCCAATCTTCTGAGCACGCTGAAACAGGGAAAAATTACACACGTGCCGTGCATGGCACACGTCATGAACTTAGTCGTGCAGCGATTTGTTGCAAAATACCCTGGGGTCCAGGACTTCTTGCGGCAGGCCAGGAAAATCTCTGGCCATTTTAGAAGATCTTACACAGCCATGGCTCGCCTTGCTGACTTTCAGCGGCGACACCACCTGCCCGTCAGACGTCTGATTTGTGACTGCCCAACGCGATGGAACTCCACCTTGTATATGCTTGATAGGCTGCTCCAGCAGAAACTTGCAGTTAACGACTACCTGTACGAACTCTGTGGCAGGAAAGGTTCTGAGGAGCTTGGTTTTTTTTTCAATGCGCCAGTGGCTGCTCATGCGCGAAACTAGCAGACTTCTGTGGCCATTTGATGAGATCACCAAACTGGTAAGTCGCAGCCAGGGCACCATCAGGGACATCGTACCTCGCGCCTTCTTTCTGGAGCGTGCATTGCGTCGTGTCATTGATCAAACCGTCGAGGAGCAGGAAGATAAGGAAGTCGCAATGCTGGATGAATACCCAGGGTGGGCTACTCCATCTGAGACAAGTCAGCAGGAGTCTGAAGAGGAGTCAGAGGAAGATGGTGTCTGGGGGAAGGAGGATTAGCGAGAAGAGCAGGATTGAAACTTTTTGGGGATCCTTGGTATTGTCCGTGGCTGGGGGGAGGAGACCTAGGACAACATTCTCCTGGGCAATGAGCAAGAGTTAGGGCGCTCCACCGCTTCCAAATTAGTGCAAATGGGGGCCTTCATGCTCAAATGTTTGAAGAGGGACCCCCGTATAAAAAGCATAAAGGGCAAGGACCAGTACTGGGTGGCAATATACTTAGACCCCCGGTACAAACACAAAATGGTGAACATGTTACCAGCATCACAGAGGGCTGCATTCTGCTGTTGCGGGCACTGGCAGAGGAATTTCCACCCACAGCGAAACAGGTGTGGGTACCAATCCTACAGCGCCTGCAAAAAGAGGGCGGTTTGAAGATGTGTTGGTCACTTCAGATAGAGATCATTCTTGCAGCTAACCCATCAACAGCCGCCCTCTGGATCCAGCCTCAGGGAACGCCTAGACCGACAGGTGTACGACTACATTGGGTTAACGGCCGATGTAGACGCTCTGAGAATCGAGGAACCCCTGGACTACTGGGTGTGCAGGCTTAACCTGTGGCCAGAGCTGGCACAATTTGCCATGGAACTCTTGGCTTGCCCCTTGTCGAGTGTCCTGTCTGAAAGGACATTGAGCGCAGCAGGAGGGATCGTGACAGATAGGCGCACTCGCCTAGCTCACGACAGTGTGGACTACCTCACATTTTTTTAAATGAATGAGGCATGGATCTCGGAGGAATTCAACACCTGTGATGACCACGTGTAATTGAGTTTTCTCATGCCAGCCCTTGCCTTATGTATATACAGCGGCATAAAAGGCCTTTTATGTCAGGTAAATGCCTCATTTTTGGGGCCTGTACTAGCCGACAGTTACATATTTATCCTGTGACCGGCTAATGTACCATATGTAGTGTACGGGGACTGTAATGCCCGTCACTACAAAAGTGTCACTTCGTGTGCTGTCGTCCCCCCCTTATTTATGGGGATGTTGGTATATGTCATCTTTATAAATTGTCATGTAATGTAATGTTATGTATTTCCCTGTTACTGTGACACTTGCATGTACAGGCCTGCTAGGGGTGTCATTCCAGCTTCTAGTCACTAGAGGGAGCTAGAGAGCCCTAGTTTATATAAGGCCCAGTCAGGGAAGTGAGAGGAAGTCTAGTCTAAGTGTCTGTCTAAAGCTGCAGCCTGTAGTCTGAAGCTGGAGCTTAGACTATGTCAGAGACAAGTCCAGGCCTGAAGCCTGCGGACCAGGAGAGGGTATTACAGTCCCTGTAACCGGGTTCCGAATCCATGGAGAAGGTTCCCCTCCTGAATATATAGATATGCAGAAGCAGGAATACCACCGTACAGAAGTTTCTAGAGCCTGAGGAAGCCGAGAGGGAGACAGAGGCAAAGTGCAGAAAAGCAAGAGGTACTCAAGATAACAGAGGAGGTACTTTATAAAGCTAAAACCAAAGATATACGCCAGAGTTAAGGTATTGGGCCTTGGAGAAGATTTGCTATGTTCCAGGATCAGTCAGAGATAGAGTGCAAGCTCCTGTACTGCAAGTCCTGTGTGTTTAACACTCTGTAGTCACCTTGCTCAATCTGTATTGCCTGCATCAACCGTATTGAAAAATCGACTGTATGCAAAGGAACTGCGCTTCCGTTCATGTCTCTATGGAAACTACTAAAGTTGGAGTTCTGTTTTAACATCACGGTGTTCCTCATTTATTCCTGCTATCAGCAAACAGCGTGCCACCGTTTAATTGGCACTGGCGTCACGAACATTTTCCTACCATCACCTGCCTATGCAGAGAGTCAGCCGTCTCAGGTTAGTGTCATTGCACTACTACACCCAGAAACTCTATTACACACAACTTGAGTACGCAGCACCTCTCTTTTGGCGTCATGAACAGGATACGCACGCTTTCCAGTGCAAGAAGCGTGAACTTTGTGCCTTATACAGTTGCCCTGTGACTAAAGTGACAAATTGCCTGTTTATTTAAAGTGGACTTTGTGGACTGAAAATCATACCCAAAGTGTTCCTAAAATCTCTAAAAAGCGCTGTGCAGTGTTGCGCTACCAAGAGGAAGAAAATCGCCACATTGGAGTGTGGTTTTGTGGACTTTTCATCATCCTGCTTGCTGTCAGTGAATAGACAGCGTTTCTTGCTAAAGATGGCCGCTGAGCTTGCTGAAATAACTGCTGCGTCATCTTCATCCCGAAAAGGCGGGAAAAATTGGCGCCTTTCTGAGGAAATAGCGGGAAGGAGTTCAAGGTCAGGCGCCACTGCTTATCTGGACATTTGCATGTCTGCCAGTATGGACACCGCCTTCCATATACTGGAATACCTGGGGGGCGGCCTCCCAGCGCAAGGGGAGGAGCTGGCTGATTTAATTGACGCGACCCTATCGCTCTCCAGAGAAGGATCGAGCATGTTGGAAAGTGAACAGCGCGTTGCTGCAGCGTCCGCGCCTGACATACCAGAGATGTCTGATATTGGTGTAGAGCCAGAGGAGGCTCCACCGGCCTACTCTCCGGGACCGGAGAAACCCGCCTGCCGCCCAAGGGAGAAAGAACCAGAGCCCTGCTATGGCTCGTGGAGAGACTTCTTTCAGCCCTCTTTCAAATGGTCCTCACTAATGGCGGAGATCCGGGAGGCCGCTATAAAGCGGAATCCCAAGACCAAGATCTACTACGAAGAGTTGACTAAGACTATCCATGAAAGACACACCAACACCCAACCCCGCCTGGAAAGGAGAAAGGGAGTGGTGGTGTCCTTTGACAAAACCCGTGGCTATGGGTTCATCCAAGATTACCTGACTGGCAGAGACTTATATGTTAATAGAAGGTCTGTCAAGAGAGACTACCTCCCTTCCTATCAGCACAGCCTCCGCGAGGGAGAGGAAGTGGAGTTCACCCCTGCCGAGAGCCTGAGAGGCCCTTATGCCACTGCTGTGACCCGTCCCAAGCGAGAACCTGAGGACTGGGAGGCAGAAGAAGAAGACTACTCTGGCTGCGAGCGGGAACCGGAACGCTCTCCAGAGCCGGCCCATCACGCCTTCCAGGAGCGGAGATCCTTCATTGGGCCTAACGTCTTCTGGCAGCCAACCGTGTTGGAAAAATGGGTGAGCCCTTACCCTTCCCCCGAGCTGCCTCGTCGGGAGAAGACCATGCAAGAGATGGAAAATCTAAAGGGACTTCGAAATACCTTTGAGAACATCCGGAGGGGTCGGAGACCCGATGCATCACCAGAACCTGCAGAGGCCGAGTCCGCGCCATCGGTGACTGTACCTGCGCCGGCGGCGCCAGCAGATGACCGCGACTCTGACACGGAGAGCATCGGTGAGCAGATTGTCCGGCTGGAGGAGAAGTTGCGGGAGCTGCGCAAGATCGCGACCGCCAGGATCCAGACGCCGCCAAAGGAGGACGAGGTAAGGGTGCCTGTCACCACCCGTAGAGTACCTTCTGCTGCCACCGCTCCGCTAGTGCCCCAAAGAAGACCTCCGGTTGCTGTGAATAGCTGCGCAGAGCCCACCGGACCGCTTGCGGCGGCGGTAACCGCTCCAATCCATCCCACCATTATCATGCCGGGACCGGTACGGTCCACCCAAGGGTTTACCCCTAGGCCTATGGGGCCAATACCTATTAGGGGCCCCTTCACCTTGCAGCTGCCCCCTAATACAGTTATGTGGGCACATCCTCCTGTAGAGGACTACTACAGGCGTACTTGCCAGCAGAGCCGGGTAATGATGACATACCCCTGTGAATCAGCCTGCTAGGCCTTTGATTTATTTCACCAACGAAAAATGCTGTTAACCCTTCCAGGACAGGAGTCCTATGTTCCCTGGTCGTTTGTTGCTGCTGCCAGTTTATCCACGGCTCAGTGGTGGGTGTTGACCACTGAAGTATTAAAGTCAACAAAGCCACGTTTGTTTCCAGGACCTCCTGCCTGCTTTTGCTACCCCACGCCAGTTTGTGCCTGTTCCTTTGTTGCACCTTTTACCCTTCACCCCCTTTTCAGGTTGATCAGGGGTGTTACAGCACTTGTCTTTGCTGTCCTTTTATTGTGCAACTTCATACTAAGGAACCGTGCCCGGAGACAGACTCAAAAGGACCTGAGCCTCTGAGATTTTTGCTCTTTTAAAAGGAAATGTGCCCAGAGATGGACTCCACCGCATGAGAGCCTCTGTGATTTAATAGGAAAATAACCTGGGTACGGACTCATGTTTGTTCTTTGAGCCTCCAAGAACTTTTATACTGTTTTATCTATTTTGCTGTTCTATTATGGACTTATTCATTGTCATGGACTATCCTGGTTATAATGTTACGCTGTGCCAGGTCAGCGCCCCAGTTCCATTCACTATCCTGAGGAGAAGAGAACGACGCCCCTTGTCATCACCCTTCATCTTTGCCAATTGGACCTGATATGATGTAAATGCAGATTAATGACATGTATGTATGCCTGCATGTCTCTTTTTTCTGTTTCAGGTAGAGATTCCAGTTGGGCGAGCCCTGATGGAGTACGAGGTCGTACTCAGCTTAAAGCAGTGGGGTATGTAGTGTACGGGGACTGTAATGCCCGTCACTACAAAAGTGTCACTTCGTGTGCTGTCGTCCCCCCCTTATTTATGGGGATGTTGGTATATGTCATCTTTATAAATTGTCATGTAATGTTATGTATTTCCCTGTTACTGTGACACTTGCATGTACAGGCCTGCTAGGGGTGTCATTCCAGCTTCTAGTCACTAGAGGGAGCTAGAGAGCCCTAGTTTATATAAGGCTCAGTCAGGGAAGTGAGAGGAAGTCTAGTCTAAGTGTCTGTCTAAAGCTGCAGCCTGCAGTCTGAAGCTGGAGCTTAGACTATGTCAGAGACAAGTCCAGGCCTGAAGCCTGCGGACCAGGAGAGGGTATTGCAGTCCCTGTAACCGGGTTCCGAATCCATGGAGAAGGTTCCCCTCCTGAATATATACATATGCAGAAGCAGGAATACCACCGTACAGAAGTTTCTAGAGCCTGAGGAAGCCGAGAGGGAGACAGAGGCAAAGTGCAGAAAAGCAAGAGGTACTCAAGATAACAGAGGAGGTACTTTATAAAGCTAAAACCAAAGATATACGCCAGAGTTAAGGTATTGGGCCTTGGAGAAGATTTGCTATGTTCCAGGATCAGTCAGAGATAGAGTGCAAGCTCCTGTACTGCAAGTCCTGTGTGTTTAACACTCTGTAGTCACCTTGCTCAATCTGTATTGCCTGCATCAACCGTATTGAAAAATCGACTGTATGCAAAGGAACTGCGCTTCCGTTCATGTCTCTATGGAAACTACTAAAGTTGGAGTTCTGTTTTAACATCACGGTGTTCCTCATTTATTCCTGCTATCAGCAAACGGCGTGCCACCGTTTAATTGGCACTGGCGTCACGAACATTTTCCTACCATCACCTGCCTATGCAGAGAGTCAGCCGTCTCAGGTTAGTGTCATTGCACTACTACACCCAGAAACTCTATTACACACAACTTGAGTACGCTGCACATCAGCCACAGAATCCAAAGTTCTTTGCTGTCAGGTGAATGCCTATTGGCTAATTTTTGGGGCCTGTACTGGCCGACAGTTACATATTTATCCTGTGACCGCTTAATGTGCCTCCAGCCACAGAATCCAAAGTTCTTTGCTGTCAGGTGAATGCCTATTGCCTAATTTTTGGGGCCTGTACTTGCCGACAGTAATTTTTTTTAAACATAAACAAACCTCTGTCTCACTCCTCTGCCTCTCATTATGGTACTGTACTGTGCCCTCTTATACCCTTTCATCCGGTCACTGTATAGCGGTGTTTATCAGGTCACTGTACAGAGGTGTTATCCGGTCAATGTATGGCGGTGGTATCCAATAACTGGATGGCCATAACTATATCCCTTTCCCTGCCCACGCCATTTTTTTTTTTGACCTGGCATGAGCGGGAAAAATATGCAGATTGCGATGCTAAGGACCTTTGCGCCACAATCTGTGTCAGAAATAGGCCTAACATAGACGTATTTCTATATAATAAATGACCTCCTAATTGTATTATTATTATAATATTATATAGATTCTAGTGTATTATACTGTGCCCTGTATTTTCAAGTAGAAAATAATCCTTGGGAAGCACAGTCCTCACCCCTGACCACCAGGACCAGGTAGCGCTCTGTCAGTACATGGCGGCCTTCCCTCTCCACGACGCTGCTCCGCTGTGTACTGGTACTTATTCTGACACTAGGGCTGGGTTCACATCCTATTTTTGCCATCCATTTAATGCATACCAAAAATGTATGCGTTAACAGATGCCTCAGACTGATGCTGTACAGTGGCTTCCGTTAACCATATAGTTCCATGGTAGAAAAAAAATGTATGCATTTTTTTAATGGCAGGATACGAAAATATGGAGTGCTGCACATTTGTATACATCAAACCGATAGGAAATACATTTTTTCTAGGCTCCAGCAGGGCACATTTTTGAGAGTTTCCCTTTAAGACGCACAAAAAGGGCCCCTGATTAAAATACATATTTTTTGTGGGAATTTTTGCCAATCATCTCCCTCTGGTATGTCACTGTCCATGTTGTGGGACTATTTGTGAACTTCTAGTAAGTGTTTGCTGGCTGCAAATATGACCTGAACGTTTTTCAGGTTCGCCTGCCATTAAAGTGAATTGGGCCAGCCGCAAACGACCGGTTCACGAACATTTGATCGCGAACTCACAAACACGAATCCTTCCACTGTGAGGAACGCGCCTGTGACTCTCCGACCGCAAGGCACATCACATACTCCGGTCATCTGGGAGGTCAAATGCTTTATCACGTGCCTCCAGGGGGCCGAAATATTTTCTGCCCGGGCATGTTAAATATGCCATGAGGAATGCCAAGTTCAATAGCTGGAGAAAAGGAGCCCACACCATGCGCACATGGACATGGATAGAGGACTGTTTATCATAGACATCAGCCAATGACCAATGCTGAGTCTCTTTTTCTTCAGTCCCCTGATGACTTGGCTGGTAGCCAATGAAAAGCTTCAGAACGTCTGTTAAACTACTATTAGGGTCTCCCTGTTGTTTTCCCTGACGAAGCTGGGCAGTCACATGTCTGCATAGGTAGAAGCAGGGAAACCTAGTTTGGAACGGCTCAGTGGGGTCGCCCCTCTGAGGGTGAACATACTGCTCCCTGGGCAGCAGAATTAGCTCAGGCTAAGCAGGGATAACTAGGGTAAGAAACCCAGCACTTTGATCCATGAGACCCCCACTAGGTGCCCCAAGATGACACTATGGTAAGACCGTTCTTTTTCTTTGCACTGTGAACCATTGCACAAGCGTGCGTCACTTTTATCTATTTCTCTACATGTTTATGGGATGCTATTTTTTCTGCATACTATATTAAAAGTTAAGTATTAATAAAGTCACCCTTTGCATTTGTCTGTTTGATCTTGATTTAATTGGGTTGCCCATGGTTTGACATCCTATTGGTCATTGACACACTGGTTATGTGATTTCTATCACATACCAATTTAGTATAATTTTGCTATGAGGTTTACTCTCTTCAGTATATGGATTATTAGATCAGTTGCAGTTGAAAATTCTTTCTTTTATTATGTTGAACAATTTGAGGAAACTGGTTGTCATTGAAAACACCAAAATCTGCTTATGGAAATGTTGTGTAGTACTGTATTTGTGTATTAGCAGACATACAAAGCTCCTCACAACTTGGTCACAAAGACCTCTGCTGGCAGAGAAAACTGCAGAAGGATAACATTCAGAAAGTTCTGTCAATTATTACTAATTGGTGCCACTGTGTAACCTCTCTTCAAAAGAAAGATATAATTTCACATTATCTTAAAAGGGATATTCTATTTTAAACTTTAAGTTTGAAATGTAAGTATTGTTAAAATGCAGTTCTTGAGCACTTATGTCAAGAACCACAACTGCTGCAGTAGTTAGTGGTCCTTTAAAGGGGTTATGCAATGATGGATATACAAAATGAAAATCATATATCATATAGTACATGACAATTTGTTACTAACAAAGCTAGAACCAGCCCTGTACCTCACATGGATAAAGATTTTTTACTATTCATTGCACTGATTGTTCTTCTAGATTTATTTTATGCTCACAGTTCCTTTCGGCTGCAGCTCTCCCTCTATCACAGTTCAGTGGAGTGTCCATTCTGCTGTAGCTCATTCTCTGTAACTTTCACAGCTTCTAAGGCTACTTTCACACTAGCGTTCGGGGCTCCGCTTATGAGTTCCGTTTGAAGGGGCTCACAAGCGGCCCTGAACGGATCCGTACGGCCCCAATGCATGGATGCGGATCTGCTCAGAATACATCAGTCTGGCACCGTTCAGCCTCCGCTCCGCTCAGCAAGCGGACACCTGAACGCAGCTTGCAGCGTTCGGGTGTCCGCCTGGCCGTGCGGAGCCAAACGGATCCGTCCAGACTTACAATGTAAGTCAATGGGGACAGTTCCCTTTGAAGATGACACAATATAGTGCAATTTCAAACGGATCCGTCCCCCATTGACTTTCAATGCAAAGTCTGGACGCATCCGTCTGACTAACTTTCACAATTAGTTTTTTTCTGAAATATAATGCAGATGGATCCGTTCTGAACGGATACCATTGTTTGCATTATAGGAGCGGATCCGTCTGTGCAGACACCAGACGGATCCGCTCCGAACGCAAGTGTGAAAGTAGCCTAACAAGGTATGGCTGGTGACAGCTGTAGATTTAAACTTAGTGCGTGTGAGGACCTCAGTGAGGTGGACCTAAAAGTGAGGGAATAAACAAACCGCAGGTGGCGCTATACAGATACATTTAATTGAATAACTCAGTGGCTATGCAAATGTTTAAATTACATGCTGCTACAAAAGTATTCAGATCCAGGTGCTGGTTTGAAATATGTAGGATGTCCCTTTAAGATAGCCATATAGATTAAACTAAGGGCTCATGCACAAAGCCATAGTTTTGGTCCGCATCCAATGCGAATCTGAAATGGAGGTTGACCAATTCATCAAAAGATGCGGACAGCACATCTGTGTGCTATCCGCATCCGCACGTCCATTCCGTGGCTCGGCAAAAAAATAGAACATGTCCTATTCTTGTCAATTTTGCAGGCAATGATTGGATATGTTTACAGAATTTCAAAAAAATGGTGGCTTGCACGCGGCCCGGATCAATGTTTTGCTGATCTGCAATTTATAGACCACAAATCACTTACAGCCATGTGCCTGAGCCCTAAACACACATAAAAGCCCAATAAAATATTCACTGCCTGTCCCAAAAAAAAGTCGCCACCTGGATTTAACTAAGCAAATAGGTATGAGCCTCCTATTGGATAATTACTGCATGGGTGATTATCTTTCAGCTGGCAACAAGTTATTTAACCCCAACTGGTGCAATGAGTTGCTTCTTATTTCTTAAACAACCATGTCAAAAGACACATCTCGTGGTCGTGGAAAAGATGTTAGTCTGTTTGAGAAGGGTCAAATCACTGGCATGCATCAAGCAGAGAAAACATCTAAGGAGATTGCAGAAACTACTAAAAGAACTGTCCAATGCATTATTAAAAACTGGAAGGATAGTGGGAACCTATCGTATTCGAAGAAGAAATGTGGCGGGAAAAATCAACAGTAGAACTCAGGGCTATGTTTAATAGTGAAAGTAAGAGTATTTCCACATGCACAATTCAAAGGGAACTCAAGGAATTGGGACTGAACAGCTGTGGAGCCATAAGAAAACCACTAATCAGTGAGGCAAACCAGAAAAAAAGGCTTCAATATGCTAGGGAGCACAAAGATTGGACTCTGGAGCAATGGAAGAAGGTCATGTGGTCTGATTATTCAAGATTTACCCTGTTCCAGAGTGATGGGCGCATCAGGGTAAGAGGAGAGGCAGATGAAGTGATGCACCCATCATGCCTAGTGCCTACTGTACAAGCCTGTGTGGGCAGTGCTATGATCTGGGGTTGCTGCAGTTGGTCAGGTCTAGGTTCAACAGTATGTGCTCCAAGAATGAGGTCAGCTGACTACCTGAACATACTGAATGACCAGGTTATTCCATCAATGAGTTTTTTCTTCCCTGATGGCACGGGCATATTCCAAGATGACAATGTCAGGATTCATCGGGCTCAAATTGTGAAAGAGTGGCTCAGGGAGCATGAGACATCATTTTCATGGATTGGCCACCACAGAGTCCAGACCTTAACCCCATTGAGAATCTTTGGGATGTGCTGGAGAAGGCTTTGCGCAGCAGTCAGACTCTACTAACATGAATGCAAGATCTTGATGAAAAATAAATGCAACACTGGATGGAAATAAATCTTGTGACATTGCAGAAGCTTATCGTAACAATGCCACAGCGAATGCGTGCCGTAATCAAAGCTAAAGGTGGTCCAACGAAATATTAGAGGGTGTGACCTTTTCTTTTTGGTGGCGACTTTTTTTTTGGACAGGCAGTGTATTTAAGTTTGTGGTTGTAATGTGAAAAATGAGGAAAACTTGAAGGGGCATGAATACCTTTTCAAGGCACTGTATATGTGTATTGCGTACCATAGAGATCCTATGAAAACTGGAGCATATCTCCTGAACCAAGACCTAGTTTCATTTAAATACATTTTACAAAATACAGTGATTGTCGCTAATTTGAAGGTCTTTTCCTCATAGACTAAATTTCCCATGTGAGAACCGTATGCAGTGTATAATGTTTTTCATTTGTTTCATAGATGTTCTTTCTTTTAGACGTACTTAAGTTCCCATGCTACATCTTATAAAGAATTACCCTCTGCAAACAAAACTGGACATTATTGTGAATTAATAAGTCGGAACCTGAAACGGCTTATGGTTCCGTCACCCGTGCCAAGTGTTAATTATCATGAAATCAATCCCTCCTTTTTTTCAAAGCAGCAATGTTTGAGAGTCTTCTATAGCTGAAGGACGTTAATCCAATCAGTGGCTCTGGGCCAGTGGGGTGCTGTTCCTTTCAAATGTCAGAACTGCTGTACCTAGCATGTAAGAGAGAAAAAAGACCTTAAGTTAACAAAAGGAAACCAACTAAAATAAACAGGAAAATGTGTAGACTGCCAAGTGCAGGAAATCTTTTTTTTTTGTCCAAGTAAAATGGCAATGGTGTTATCTGTGCTAGCTTTCACTTGCACGATTGCCTACAAGCCTACAATGGCTATGTGTATGTCCCTTTGAACACTGTGTTTATTGTTGAAGAGAAGATGATGTGATCATTGAAGGGTTAGCAGGATTATATACATTGTGTCTGAGAATGGTTTCGTTATGTTCTCCTGTGTTCCAGACAGTCCCTTGTCTGGCAGGTTAGGACAGTCCTAAGAAAGGTAAAACCAACTTCTTTATTGTGAAATAACAGAATTTTCCAAGATACTAAGAATTGTGTTCATCCTACTGAAAATTCTGTGCTACTTCTGGAATCTCAAGGCTTTACTTAAAGGGGTTGTCCGTGTTCAGAGCTGAACCCGGACATACCCTTATTTTCACCCAGACAGCCCCCCTGAGGCTAGCATCGGAGCATCTCATGCTCCGATGCGCTCCCTTGCCCTGCGCTAAATCGCGCGGGCTCTTTTGTTTTCAATAACACACTGGCGGGCGTAAACTTCCGCCTGGCAGTGTGTTCGGTGATGTCACCGGCTCTGAGGGGCGGGCTTTAGCTCTGCCCTAGCCGTTTTACTGGCTAGGGCAGAGCTAAATCCCGCCCATCAGTGCCGGTGACGTCACCGGGGTTCCTGGCAGCCCCATGGAGAGCCCCGGTACGTCACCGGATCTCCAAAAAATGTCTTTACCAGTCAATTTAGCGCAGGGCAAAGGAGAGCATCGGGGCATGAACTGCTCCAATGCTCATGTCAGGGGGGCTGCCGGGGTAAAATGGAGGGATGTCCGGGTTCAGCTCTGAACCCGGACAACCCATTTAAGGACACACCTATTGAGAAAGGAAACACTCCCTGATCTGCCAGCCCTAAGATAATTTAGCAGAGCAATTGGAGCAATGCATGGGGAGAGCTCAAGAACTTTGCGAGGTACACGGTTGGATTTTCAGTTTTTAAATCAATCATGGAATAATCCCTTTAAGGAGTTATAGAAACTGTTGAGTGTCCACTAATTAGATACTTAAGGCTCATGCACATGAACGTTTTTTGCATTCAGTATACTGGCTGTTTTTTTAGTTCAGTATGCGCTACTTATACTGAACCATTCATTTCAATGGGTCAGCAAAAAAAACTGAAGTGTCTCCGTGTGCATTCCGTTTCCCTATTTCCATTTTTCCGTTCCGTTCAAAGATAAAACATGTCCTATTATTGCCCGCAAATCACGTTCCGTGGCTCCATTCAAGTCAATGGGTCCGCAAAAAAAACAGAACACATACGGAATGTACTCTGTATGTCTTCCGTATCCGTTCCGTTTTTGTGGAACCATCTATTGTAAATTTTATGCCCAGCTCAATTTTTTCTATGTAATTACTGTATACTGTATATGCCATACGGAAAAACGGAGCGGAAAAACAGAACGGAACCGGAAACACTACTGAAACAAGAAACTGACAAACGGATCCGTTAAAAATGGCACACAAAACACTGAAAAAGCCATACGGTCGTGTGCATGAGCCCTTAGAGATAAAGCTTTAGTGCAAACTCTGCAAAAATTTAGAGATGAATTAATAGGATCAATCCAATCAAGCAAAATGCATCACTTCAGCACTGCACTCATTGACTTAAATGGGAGCAGTGCTGCTGTAACCTACTCCATCTACTGCACAATGGATGGTTCCATGTCGTTTTTGTGTCTATTTCTGGCACTAGAGCTACTCCTGAATAGCTAGTCAGCTGTGCTGTTGGATCTGTCATTTATAGCCTATCCTTTAGGATAGATCATCAGTATAAGGTTACATGCACACGACCGTGTGCCCCCCGTGGCCGCAATACACGGGCACTGGCCGTGTGCATTCCGCATCACGGATCGTGGACCCATTCCCTTCAATGGGTCCGCAATCACGGAGATGCGGAACGGAGGCACTGATCGTAACCCCACGGAAGCACTACGGCATGCTTCCGTGGTGTTTGTGGCCGTGCCTCCGCACCGCAAAAAAGTAGAGCATGCACTACTTTTTTGAAGTGCAGACCGTCGGATGCGGATTGCGGACCCCATTCAATCCGCATGCGGCTGCTCCATGGTCTGTGCCCATGCATTGCGGACCGCAAACAGGCATGGAGCCCTTACGTTCGTGTGCATGTAGCCTAAAAATCCAGAAAAGTCAGTTCAACTTTATCCAACTGTATTTGGAGTATGTTAGTTAGTAAAGGCCCAGACCTCTCTTAGGCTACGGCAACATGGTGACACTGGTTGCGGCCAAGATCACTGAGTACTGTGATTCCATAGATCTTGTACTGTGATCCCATAGACGTACTGCATGCATTGTGCATAGCAGCCATTTGCGCAGTGAAAAGAAACCAAGCTCCCCAGAACCTTTCCTGACACAGATTTCGTACAGGTAGTCGTTAACTGCAAGTTTCTGCTGGAGCAGCCTATCAAGCATATACAAGGTGGAGTTCCATCGTGTCGGGCAGTCACAAATCAGACGTCTGACGGGCAAGTGGTGTCGCCGCTGAATGTCAGCAAGGCGAGCCATGGCCGTGTAAGCTCTTCTGAAATGGCCAGAGATTTTCCTGGCCTGCCGCAAGACACCCTGGACCCAGGGGTATTTGGCAACAAATCACTGCACGACTAAGTTCAGGACGTGTTCCATGCACGGCACATGTGTCATTTTGCCCTGTTTTAGCACGCTCAGCAGATTGGCACCGTTGTCGCACACCACTTTACCAACTGTCAAATTCAGCGTGGTTAGCCGCTGATCGGCCTGTGACTGCAGAGCTAAAAGCAGTGCTGGACAGGTTTGGCTCTTGGCTTACAGGCACAACATCCGCAACAAAGCATGGCAACGTCTCACCTGGGATGTCGAATAGGTTCTGGGGAGCTTGGGGGCGCATTGGAAGAGGCGGTAGCAGTGGAAAAGGAGGAGTCAGCCTAGGAGGAGACGGAGGATACAGTAGGAGGAGGAGGAGAAGAAGAGACAGGCCTGCATGCAATCCTCGGCAGTAACACCAAATCCACACGGGAGCTACAGGTTACATGCTTGAGGTTCACCCAGTGGGCAGTAAAAGTTATGTACCTTCCCTGCCCATGTTTGCTAGACCACGTGTCTGTGGTCAGATGTATCTTGGCACCGACACTGTGTGCCAGAGATATATTTACTTGCCACTGAACATGACCATATAGCTTTGGGATGCCCTTCTGGGAGAAATATTTCCTTCCGGGGACTTTCCATTGCAGTGTGCCAATGGCCACAAATCACTTTTTTGGGGGGGCAATTGGTATGTCACACCCGTTGCAATTAGTTGATCCAATAGTGTTTGTCCCTCTTTATAGCTGTGGTATCGCAGCAGAACCGCACACAATGCTGCACAGTTCAAATGCACTATATAGTAACATAGTAACATAGTAACAGAGTACATAAGGCCGAAAAAAGACATTTGTTCATCCAGTTCGGCCTGTCATCCTGCAAGTTGATCCAGAGGAAGGCAAAAAAACCCTGTGAGGTAGAAGCCAATTTTCCTCACTTTAGGGGAATAAAAAATTCCTTCCCGACTCCAATCAGGCAATCGGAATAACTCCCTGGATCAACGACCCCTCTCTAGTAGCTATAGCCTGTAATATTATTACACCCCAGAAATACATCCAGGCCCCTCTTGAATTCCTTTATTGTACTCACCATCACCACCTCCTCAGGCAGAGAGTTCCATAGTCTCACTGCTCTTACCGTAAATAATCCTTTTCTATGTTTGTGTACAAACCTTCTTTCCTCCAGACGCAGAGGATGTCTCCTCGTCACAGTCACAGTCCTGGGGATAAATAGATGATGGGATAGATCTCTGTACTGACCCCTGATATATTTATACATAGTAATTAGATCTCCCCTCAGTTGTCATTTTTCTAACGTGAATAACCCTAATTTTGATAATCTTTCAGGGTACTGTAGTTGCCCCATTCCAGTTATTACTTTAGTTGCCCTCCTCTGAACCCTCTCCAGCTCTGCTATGTCTGCCTTGTTCACTGGAGCCCAGAACTGTACACAGTACTCCATGTGTGGTCTGACTAGTGATTTGTAAAGTAGTAGGAATATGTTCTCATCACGGGCATCTATGCCCCTTCTGATGCAACCCATTATCTTATTGGCCTTGGCAGCCGCTGCCTGACACTGTTTTTTGCAGCTTAGTTTGCTGTTTATTAAAATTCCTAGATCCTTTTCCATGTCAGTGTTACCGAGTGTTTTACCATTTAGTATGTACGGGTGACTTGCATTATTCCTTCCCATGTGGATAACCTTACATTTGTCAGTGTTAAACCTCATCTGCCACTTATCTGCCCAAGCCTCCAATCTATCCAGATCCCTCTGTAGTAGTATACTGTCCTCTTCAGTGTAAATTACTTTACACAGTTTAGTGTCATCTGTGAAAATTGATATTTTACTATGCAAGCCTTCTACAAGATCATTAATAAATATATTGAAGAGAATAGGGCCCAATACTGATCCCTGAGGTACTCCACTAGTGACAGTGACCCAATCTGAGTGTGTACCGTTAATAACCACCCTCTGTTTTCTATCATTGAGCCAGTTACTTAACCACTTACAGACGTTTTCTCCCAGTCCGAGCATTCTCATTTTATATACTAACCTTTTATGTGGTACAGTGTCAAATGCTTTGGAGAAGTCCAGATACACGACATCCATTGATTCGCCGCTGTCAAGTCTAGAACTTACCTCCTCATAGAAACTGATTAAATTAGTTTGACATGACCGATCCCTCACGAAGCCATGCTGATATGGCGTTATTTGCTTATTTCGTTAAGATGCTCTAACATAGCATCTCTCAGAAAACCTTAAAACAGTTTACCCACAACAGATGTTAAACTTACCGGCCTATAGTTTCTAGGCTCTGTTTTTGGACCCTTTTTGAATATTGGCACCACATTTGTCATGCGCCAATCCTGTGGGACATTTCCTGTCAGTATAGAGTCTGCAAATATCAGAAATAAGGGTCTGGCTATGACATTACTTAATTCCCTGAGGATACGGGGGTGTATGCCATCCGGTCCTGGCGATTTGTCTATTTTAATCTTTTTAAGTCGCTGATGTACTTCTTCCTGGGTCAGACAGGACACTTTTAATGGGGAATTTATTTCAACATTCAGCATGTCATCTGACAGTTTATTTTCCTCAGTGAATACATTGGAGAAAAAAATATTCTAACAGCTTTGCTTTCTCCTTGTCGCTCTCTGCGACTCCCCCCTCATTACTCTTTAAAGGGCCGAATATATAGAAAGTATATTATAGGTATATCACACCCCTTCCTCAATCAGTTTTTTTGGGGGACAACTGGTATATCACACCCATTGCAATTAGTTGTTCCAATAGCGTTTGTCCCTCTATATAGCTGCGGTATTGCAGCAGAACCGCACACAACTGCTGCACAATACAAATGCTCTATTATATACTTTCTATGTTTGAAAGTATATTATAAGTATATCACACCCCTCTGTATTTCACACCTATCGATAGCACACCTATACCAGTCCTTAAAAGGACTTTGTGGCCCTATTATCTAGAGTTAGGTGTCCCTATCAGTCGGTCCCTGCTCCACAGAGCAACCTCTCCCTACACTGACAAAATACAGAATTTAAAATGGCAGCCAGATCGGGTTCTGTTATAGGGTGGGGGTGTGTCTATGTGCTGAAACATCTCAATTGGCTGTCCTGTCTTACCTGATGGATGTGTCATGTGTCAAAGTTCAGCGCAATGCAAAAGAATGTGGTGCACGCGAACATCGTCATATGTTCGGCGGATTGCGAATGCTCAAAGTTCGCCGCAAACCGACCGCCGGGCGAAACGCAAGGCCATTACTAATGGTACATACTCATATTGGGTCACTGTCACTAGTGGAGTACCTCAGGGGTCAGTATTGGGCCCTATTCTCTTCAATATTTTTATTAATGATCTTGTAGAAGGCTCGCACAGTAAAATATAAATTTTTGCAGATGACACTAAACTGTGTAAAGTAATTAACATTGAAGAGGACAGTATACTACTACAGAGGGATCTGGATAGATTGGAGGCTTGGGTAGAGAAGTGGCATATGAGGTTTAACACTGACAAATGTAAGGTTCCCTTACGTCCTACCAGCAGCACAGATGGGGTTAACTGCCCCCCGTGGACTGGTAGGACCGGTGGAATTTTTAATGAGCCCAAAGAATAAACCAATAAAAGAACTCCAGGTCCCATAAAGGGAGGGGTTTACCCCCCAGCCCACCGTGTTTTTTTCTGTCCTTTGGACAGGTGGACTGGCGAAGCTCTCCATTCTTGGGACTTGGAGACCTGTATCAGCTCTCTGTTTGGTCTCTTTTTTTCACTGTTATGTCGGCGCTTGGGTCCACTAGTCTTAGCTACTATTGCGATACCTGGGCAAGGCGTTCCCCTTGGGGCATTGACTCCCCTCCTGGATACATCTGGTCTCCGATCCGGCGTGGATGGGCGCCGCCATGACCGGAAGTGACGCGCGGTTAGCTCGGCGTCACTTCCGGTTTTCCGGCTGTCTCCGATTTTTGCTGGTGACTCAAATTTGTTTCACAGCTGGAGAGTTTGTTTCCCACAGTTGTGGGGACCATATAAGGGCAATTAGATGCCGTTTCTTTACCCTGTATAGGTCTTTAGAACTATTAGCTTTGCAGGGACTCCTGGGGGAGGGTTAGTAACAGGCCCCTCCCCTGGGTGGAGCTGTTCACCTACATAAGCTCCATGATAGCTTCATTCTGTCTCTGGCTGCGTTGCTTTTACAAGCTAGCTCCAGAGTCTCCTGTTATCAGTGAGAGATATTGCTATCATCCGGTTTGCTAATTCAGCTTTATCAGTGTATCAGATTTTTTCTCTGGTTCGTGCTCCTAAATTAATGGATGTTTTTTTTCCCTTACTTTTAGGGATGCTTTTAAATTTGTCTTTTTTATTTCAGCTATGGCCTCTCCCAGAGAGTCCGATCAGCTATGGAAGTCAGCGACCAAGAGGAAACACCTGGCCTGTTACGACTGTAATACGCCTCTTGACGAGAGCTGCCCTTTTTCCAGGGTTGACAGCTGCCGTTCCGCCACTGCTACAGAACCTTCGATGCAGGACATGTACCAGTGGGCCAAAACTTATGTAGACGACT
The DNA here is from genome assembly GCF_905171765.1 of Bufo bufo. Classification (NCBI taxonomy): domain Eukaryota; kingdom Metazoa; phylum Chordata; class Amphibia; order Anura; family Bufonidae; genus Bufo; species Bufo bufo. The sequence continues at coordinate 140,692,323 of NC_053392.1, read as the reverse complement.
CCATTAAGGGGGTCGTACATCTGCTTAATGAGAGGTTACCTATTCCCTCTCAAACCCCGATGGAGGTGGCCGCTCCCACTGATAGACCAATGCCCCTTTCGATGGGACGTCTTCCTCGGATGAGGAAGAATCGACTTCTTGTTTCTTTCCACCGGAAAAGACACAGAAGCTACTAAAGTCCATCAGGTCGGGGGACCATGATGTTGACGTCGGGGAGTCTTCCGATCCCGCCTGCCAGACCCAGCGGGTCTTTAAGGCAGATGAGACCCTTCTCTCTGTGATGCGCACAGAGTGGAAAAAGCCAGAGAAAGGTCCAGTCCTTACCAGGAAATTTAAGCTAATGTTCCCGATGGCTAAACCCTTAGTGGAATCATGGGGTTCCATCCCTAAGGTGGACATGGCGATTGCCAAGTTGTCCAGGCGCCCTCTGGTTCCTGCAGACGATGGGTCTAGTCTGCAGGACCCTCTAGATAGGAGGGCAGAATGCACCCTAAGAAGGGGTTACTCAGCGGCCGCAGCCTCGGCCTCGACATCCATTGCTGCCACAGAGGTCTCTTCCTTCCTAGATCTAAGCTAAATCAAATTCAGATGGATGTTGACCAAAGTGTCTCTCGGGACGATATCCTCGCCGCCTTCAAATCTGTCAACCTGGCTATGGATTTCCTATCTGACACATCCCAACTTCAGCTGTAATTGGCGGCCAAGACAATGGCTTTAGTGTCTGCTGCTAGGAGACCTCTGTGGCTAAAGCCTTGGAATGCAGATAATGCATCCAAGTACAACCTCTGTGGGCTCCCCTTTGAACCGAATCGTCTATTTGGATCCGAATTAGACACCATTATGGAGGGTCTTTCAGACAAAAAGGGGAAGAGTCTCCCCCAACAGCCTTTTCGAGGCAGGGGTAGACAAGCTCGCGGGGGCCGACCAGGACAGCAGGCTGGACGTAGAGACTGGGGGGGGCCGTCTAGAAAGTTTTCTAGACGCTCCCGCAAACCCACCAGGGTGGCAAAGCCCTCCTGACTATGGGCCTCTCAGAGGCTCTTGGATAAACCCTGCTACCCCTGTCGTTACGCCTCTAGATTTTCCCGTACCCCTCCCTCACCTCCCTGTAGGGGGGCGTCTTTTCTTCTTTAGACATGTATGGGCCCAGGAAGTCCTAGATCCCTGGGTCCAAAATATAGTAGCCACAGGCTATCTAATAGACCTTGTTTCTCTCCCCCCAGGAAGATTCATTGCTACGCACAGTTTTCCGCCGGCCAGGCAAAGGATCTTGGAGGCCTACATTCAGGACTACCTTTCCAAGGGAGCCCTGGAGGAGGTACCGGCAGGGGAGAAGGGTCTAGGGATTTATTCTCCAGTATTTCTGGTACCCAAAAAGACAGGAGATCTTCGGATGATCATAGATTTGAGATTCCTCAATCGTTTCGTAAGGAGAACCAGGTTCCGCATGGAAACCATAAGGTCAGTCAGCCACCTCCTCAATCCTGGGGACGTGATGGCTACTCTGGACCTCAAGGATGCTTACCTCCACATCCCGATCCATCCTTCCTTCCAGAAATTTCTCAGGATCGCGGTCCAGATGTCAGGAGTGTGCAGGCATTTTCAGTTTGCCGCCCTTCCCTTCGGAATCTCATCTTCCCCCCTGATCTTCACCAAGGTGGTAGTATCGGTAGTGGCAGCTTTGAGACTCCAGGGTCTGACCATTGTCCCTTACCTGGACGACTGGCTTCTTCTAGCCTCCTCAGTCCCTCTACTTTCCCATCATCTTCGAGTCGCAATTTCCTTTCTGCTCCGCCTAGGCTGGATTATCAACTGGCAGAAGTCGAACGTGAGCCCTTCAACTTCTATCCATTATCTAGGATTCATAATCGACTCTCTGGAGATGTACCTCCAGTTGACGCCAGAAAGAAGAACGCAGATTCAGGACCTGGCAAGGTTCCTTTATGTACCACGACGAGTCTCTATACGGACCCTCATGAAGATGGTGGGGCTCATGTCAGCGGCTGCGGATGCAGTCCCTTGGGCTTTATGGCACCTCCGACCTCTTCAGGCGGAGGTCTTAAACAAATGGAACGGCAGCCCTACGGGGCTAGATTGCCTGTGTTCCCTATCCAACCAAACCTTAAATTCCCTCAGGTGGTGGTTCCATCTGCCAGAAGGGAAGTCTATGACCCAACCAGTTTGGATCATATTGACCACGGACGCGTCCCTTGTAGGCTGGGGCGCCCATTTAGACGGATCCCCAGTTCGGGGATCCTGGTCTCCTCAGGAGCGGCATCTTTCTTCGAATCTCCGTGAGATGCGTGCTATCCGGCTAGCCCTCCTTCACTTCGCCCCTCAGATTCGGGGCAAAGCAGTGAAAGTCCAGTCAGACAACATGACTGCTGTGCTTTATATAAACAAGCAGGGAGGCACAAGATCCTTACCCCTTCTTTCAGAGATTGGGGTAATTCTGCGGTGGGCAGAGCTGAACCTATCCCATCTATCCGCCACTCACATCCGAGGCTCCCTCAACATCATCGCGGACCGCCTAAGTCGCGGCTTACCGACCATGGAATGGTCACTGCATCCGGAGATCTTCAAACAGTTAGTCCTCAGATGGGGGATGCCAGAGGTAGATCTCATGGCAACCAAGTTCAACGCCAAGGTACAGAGGTTCTGTTCCCTATACAGGGAGGACAACCCCCTGGCGATAGATGCTCTGACAATACCGTGGAGGTTCAGGCTGGCGTACATCTTCCCTCCTTTTTCCATGATTCCGAGGGTATTGATGAAAATCCGTCAGGATCAGGCCTCGGTAATAGCCATCATACCATTTTGGCCCAGGAGATCCTGGTTTACCCAGCTCATTCAGATGAGTCGGGGGACAATATTGGAGACTCCCCCCGGAGCAGACCCTGGTGTCGTGGGACACTCATCTCTGCCCAGATCTGCACAGATTCAACCTGACAGCCTGGAGGTTGATCAGTCCCTTCCCAGAGTGGATGGGCTCTCTGAGTCGGTCCTGAGAACTCTATCGCATTCCAGAGCAGAGTCTACCAAGAAGGCCTACTCCCGGTTCATGAGGATCTTCACCTCCTGGTGTAGCTCCAACCAGGTGGCGTCTGCAGATCCGCCCCTCGCAGCGATCTTACAATTCCTTCAGGATGGGATAGACAGAGGTCTCTCCCCCTCTACCCTGAAGGGCCATATTCTCGGGACCCGCTCATCAAACGCTTCCTTAAGGGAGCGGAAAGATTGAAGCCTACAATACTGAAACCCGTTCCTCAATGGGATTTGTCAGTTGTTCTCAGGGGGCTAGCATCCCCCCCTTTGAACCCTTGGAGGAGGCAAGCTTTAAATTCCTAACACTTAAAATGGTTTTTCTTCTGGCCATAACTTCGGCCAAAAGAATTTCGGAGCTGCAAGCCTTCTCCGCGCTATACCCATATACCATGTTCTTACAGGATACGGTCCTTCTAAAATTTCTACCTTATTTTAGACCTAAAGTTCCAACTTTTCAAAATATCAATCAGGTAATCTCTCTACCTGTATTATTCTCTGCCTCCTCCTCTGATGTTCCAGTCCGACATCCACTGGATATATCGAGATGCCTCCAGATCTATGTGGATATATCCAAAGGATTCAGGATGGATGAAAATCTTTTTATTCTGTTTGCCGGTAAGTCTAAAGGCCGTAAGGCGTCTAAAACAACTATTAGTCGCTGGGTCAAGGAAGCCATTAGGGAAGCTTTCACCTCCCAATCCTTAGATCCTCCGGAGTTTGTGAGGGCCCATTCTACAAGGGCCGTAGCTACCTCTGTTGCAGAGAGAAGTCTTCTCCCCCTAGAGTTGATCTGTAAGGCAGCTTCCTGGAGCTCTGAATCTACCTTCATCTCCCATTATAGGATTGATGCTAAGGTATCAGAGTTTTCGGCCTTTGGGCAGACAGTCCTTATTTCTGCCGAGCATGAGGACCCTCCCTAGGGGATTCTTCTTGCTATCTCCCCATCTGTGCTGCTGGTAGGACGTAAGGGAATCGTTAATTTCTAACGATAATTTGTTTTCCCTTAGTCCTAACAGCAGCACACAAATTTCCCACCCTAAGGGTATTTTTTCTTGTTATAGACACGGTGGGCTGGGGGGTGAACCCCTCCCTTTCTGGGAGCTGGAGTTCTTTTATTGGTTTATTCTTTGGGCTCATTAAAAATTCCGCCGGTCCTACCAGTCCACGGGGGGCAGTTAACCCCATCTGTGCTGCTGTTAGGACTAAGGGAAAACAAATTATCGTTAGAAATTAACGACTATGCACATGGGAAGAAATAATGCAAGTCACCCGTACATACTAAATGGTAAAACACTGGGTAACACTGACATGGAAAAGGACCTAGGAATTTTAGTGAACAGCAAACTAAACTGTAGAAACAAGTGTCAGTCAGCTGCTGCCAAAGCCGATAAGATAATGGGTTGCATCAAAAGGGGCATAGATGCCCGAGAGGAGAACATAGTCCTACCACTTTACAAATCACTAGTCAGACCACACATGGAACACTGTGTACAGTTCTGGGCTCCTGTGAACAAGGCAGACATAGGAGAGCTGGAGAGGGTTCAGAGGAGGGCAACTAAAGTAATAATTGGCATGGGTGGACTACAGTACCCCGAAAGATTATCAAAATTAGGGTTATTCACTTTAGAAAAAAGACTACTAAGGGGAGATCTAATAACTATGTATAAATATATCAGGGGTCAGAACAGAGATCTCCCCCATCATCTATTTATTCCATATTAGTCGTTGATCCAGGGAGTTATTCTGATTGCCTGATTGAAGTCGGGAAGGAATTTTTTTCCCCTTAAGTGAGAAAAATTGGCTTCTACCTCACAGTTTTTTTTTTTTGCCTTTCTCTGGATCAACTTGCAGGATAACAGGCTGAACTGGATGGACATATGTCTTTTTTTGGCCTTATAAACTATGTTACTATGTATGTGTTTTATATAAAATTATTGTTTATGAGTTGACTTCATAAAGTATATGTACATCCGTGGTTTACAAGAGATGTAATATGCAGTGATCCTACAAGATACAATGGCCTCAGGATACAATATTTTCAACACATAATGGTCTTTCTTGGCCAACTGTAAGTTGAAAGCAGTATTTACAATGTCTCTGACACTGCTGATCTGTTGTTCAGGTGACTGACTGGAAGATCCGACCAATCAATGATAAAACCATTTCAATGATAAAATACCTATATTGACTGTCTACTACCGTACAGTGCGGTACTACATGTTTGGTATTGCTCTTTACCTTATCAGGATGAGATGCTCCTTTGGACACCAGGTGTGGGCAGCTCCATTTTATTTTTCTGGTATCCTGTGTGTACTGTACAGAACCATGAAGAAGTTCCTGTCCTCTAAATAGAAAATCATGGATTGTTTCCAGCAGCTCTTTCTGGCCGTTATATGTAAGGACTTGCTTTATCTGTATTAGTTAGACACTTAATTTACTATAATCTTAATTTTATTTTATTTTAGGATTACATTTTGAGGCCTTTCAACCAGTTCTCATTTTTCCATAGAGTTATGATCTCAAGTTATGATGGTTTCAACTTGGTCGTTACAGAACAAATTAATATTATATCTTGAGGACCACTGTATAAGGCCTCATGCACACGACCGTTGTGTGCATCCGTGGCCCTTGTGCCGTTTTTTTTCGCGGACCCATTGACTTTCAATGGGTCAGTGGAAAAATCGGAAAATGCATCGTTTTGCAGCCGCATCCGTGATCCGTGTTTCCTATTTTGTTGACGGACAACGGTTCACGGACCCATTCAAGTCAATGGGTCCGTGAAAGAACACGGAAGCACACAAGACTGGCATCCGCGTCCGTGATCCGTGGCCGTAGGTTACTTTTATACAGACGGATCCGAAGATCCGTCTGCATAAAAGCTTTTTCAGAGATGAGTTTTTACTTCGTGAAAACTCATATCTGACAGAATATTTTAACACAGAGGCGTTCCCATAGTGATGGGGACGCTTCTAGTTAGAATATACTACGAACTGTGTACATGACTGCCCCCTGCTGCCTGGCAGTACCCGATCTCTTACAGGGGTCTGTGATCCGCACAATTAACCCCTCAGGTGCTGCACCTGAGGGGTTAATTGTGCATATCATAGCCCCCTATAAGACATCAGGGGCTGCCAGGCAGCAGGGGGCAGACCCCCCTCCCTCTATTGTAATATCATTGGTGGCCAGTGTGCGGCCAAGCCCCGCCCCCCCCTCCCTCCCTTTATTGTATTATCATTGGTGGCCAGTGTGCGGCCCCCCCGGCCCCCCCTCCCTCCCTCTATTGTATTATCATTGGTGGCCAGTGTGCGGCCTCCCCGGCCCCCCCTCCCTCCCTCTATTGTATTATCATTGGTGGCCAGTGTGCGGCCCCCCCCCGGCCCCCCTCTATTGTATTAATATCATTGGTGGCCTCCCCTCTCCCCCCCCCGATCATTGGTGGCAGCGGAGAGTTCCGATCGGAGTCCCAGTTTAATCGCTCTGGGGCTCCGATCGGTAACCATGGCAACCAGGACGCTACTGCAGGCCTGGTTGCCATGGTTACTTAGCAATATTAGAAGCATCATACTTACCTGCTGCGCTGTCTGTGACCGGCCGGAAACTCCTCCTACTGGTAAGTGACAGATCATTAAGCAATGCGCCGCACAGACCTGTCACTTACCAGTAGGAGGAGCTCCCGGCCGGTCACAGACAGCGCAGAAGGTAAGTATGATGCTTCTAATATTGTAATAATGCTAAGTAACCATGGCATCCAGGCCTGCAGTAGCGTCCTGGTTGCCATGGTTACCGATCGGAGCCCCAGCAATTAAACTGGGACTCCGATCGGAACTCTCCGCTGCCACCAATGATCAGGGGGGGGGGGAGAGGGGAGGCCGCACACTGGCCACCAATGATATTACAATAGAGGGGGCCGGGGGGGCCGCACACTGGCCACCAATGATGATACAATAGAGGGAGGGAGGGGGGGCCGTGGGGGCCGCACACTGGCCACCAATAATAATACAATAAAGGGAGGGAGGGGGGGCCGGGGGAGGCCGCACACTGGCCACCAATGATAATACAATAGAGGGAGGGTGGGGGCCGCACACTGGCCACCAATGATATTCAAACTGGGGAGGGAGGGGGGTCTGCCCCCTGCTGCCTGGCAGCCCCTGACCTCTTACAGGGGGCTATGATTTGCACAATTAACCCCTCAGATGCAGAACCTGAGGGGTTAATTGTGCGGATCACAGCCCCCTGTAAGAGACCGGGTGCTGCCAGGCAGCAGGGGGCAGTCATGTACACAGTTCGTAGTATATTCTCACTATGGGAACGCCTCTGTGTTAGAATATACTGTCGGATATGAGTTTCACGATCTAACTCATATCCGACAGTATATTCTAACATAGAGGCGTTTCCATGGTGATGGGGAAGCTTCAAGTTAAAATACACCATCGGATTGGAGAAAACTCAGATCCTATGGTATATTAACTCCTGAATTTACATTGAAAGTCAATGGGGGACGGATCAGTTTGAAATTGAACCATATTGTGTCAACGTCAAACGGATCCGTCCCCATTGACTTGCATTGTAATTCATGACGGATCCGTTTGGCTCCGCACGGCCAGGCGGACACCAAAACGACTTTTTTTTCATGTCCGTGGATCCTCCAAAAATCAAGGAAGACCCACGGACGAAAAAAACGGTCACGGATCACGGACCAACGGAACCCCGTTTTGCAGACCGTGAAAAAATACGGTCGTGTGCATGAGGCCTAAGGCATATACAAGTAATGCAGACCAGCGGCTCAACCTATAGACCGAATGGAAATGGGTGCTCGCCTCACGGTCCACCCAGACCGCACGGTAGACAAAAAATGGTAATAGAAAAATGAGGGGCACTCCGTATAAGGGAACAAGAGACGGTAGTTAAGGGTTAAAATTTTATTGAAAATAACACACATCGCATCAGATCATCATACATAAAAACATCATATCAATCACAATAAAATGAAATGAAATGAAGGCAGGGTCCTGAGAGAACCTGTTGACAATGGGAGTTCAAGGGTTCATGAGACACTGCCCACAATGAGAACCAGTCCCAGCAGGTCTAAATGCACCTAGATAAGGTTCCAAAGGTGTGTGGTTTGACTGTGTCAAATGGAAGGTATAGATACCAAACACTGTCCAGCTTCAAACCTCCAAGATAGGAGGATAGACAATTGTGTCAAGTCCTGAAAGGAATCGCTCTTCGGATATTGTAGCAAATAGTTGCAGATGTCTCTTACCATATGCCTTCCCTAGGCTCACTGTGGTCGAAGAAACAGCCGATCACAGGTAACGCGGCTCCCACGTGGTATAGAGTCTGAACATGACGTCTCACGTGACTCATCAGCTGGAGCTGTGGTAGCGTATTCCGTTGAACTTACAAACACCACTTCAATGCGAGACTGGCTATGCAGATCACCCCGACCGACGTAGTCACTTCACGGTCACTTGTAGTACTTGGGGGAAAAAGGCTCACTGTCCCAACTTGCCCAAACGCGTTTCAGGGTATGCACCCCTTCCTCAGTGGTAGAGACAGTGAGCTCTGAACAGCATTTTATATCCTCCCAGAAAGCCAGCCACAGGTGGGACTGCTCTAATTGGGACATCAGGAAAGCCCGGTATGGCAACCAGTTATATTCCATATGCAACATCAGATCCTATAACACTAACATCATTAGTAATATAAACATGTTAAAATACATATAAACATGGCAATATGGGTATCCAAATGATAAAAATGATATAACCGCATGAGGAAACGCATATATCGGCCCTTGCGTCTTCAATATACCTTCATGCGCCTAATAACATACAAAATCATCTGTTTGGAACATTCAAAGGTTATATGGAGTTATACCCCAAATCTAACCACCATAAAATATTAAATCATACATAAATATCTCATAAAATATTAAAACATAAAAATGACAATACCGATGAAATAATCATACCAAATAGAACGAAAACGCACAGAAAACGCACATGCGGTCAGGTGCGTTTTCGATGCGTCTTTGATGCGTTTTATTCAAAACACAATAAAATCCACCTTTTGGAAGGTTAAAAAGGCATACAGGGTAATGAATTTCATCAAATTGGACTCTGGAGAAAATATATTCAAAGGGAAGTAGAAATATCTATCCAATTCTAACAGAGGCCTATATGAGTCGAAAAAGGGAGGGGAGCAGGGCAGGGAGGAAGGAACAGAGTGCTGGGAAACAGCCAAACTCTGAATCTACATCACCACCCGGCTCACCCCCATCCCTCAGAGGAATCCGAACAATTCCCATTCGGCATTCAAGGCCCTGGGGATCAGGGATTCAAATTCAAAAATACGGCGGGATTCCTGCCTGGACATAGCGGCCACATGGTTACCACCTCTCCCTGGTTTCTTAACTCTCTCTAATGCAAAAAATACCAAGGACGAGGGGTCACAATTGTGTATATCTTTGAAATGTTTCGAGAGGGAGTGTAGTAAATAGCCCTTTTTAATATTGGCCAGGTGTTCTGCCACTCTCTTTTTTAATGTCCTCTTGGTCCTTCCTATGTACTGTTTGCGACAACTACACTGTAACAGGTAGATGACATCTGTCGAATCGCAGGTCAGACATTCATTAATGTCGAACCTGAAAGAATTCTGAGTCGAGGTGACACTTGTAGTTTTTCTCGCAAAATTCGTCACCTTACAATTCCCACATCGCCCACATCTGTGGAAGCCACCCATTGTTAACCAATTCTGGCCTTCACTTGGGCCTTTCTTACTCTTTTTCAATGTGGGTGCTACCTTTGCTGCCAATGTAATGACTCTCGTGTACGTGATTCTTGGATCTCTGGTGAGGGATGAGCCTATAATCTTGTCATCCAGGAGAAGATGCCAATGTTTCCTGATGATTTTTTCTACCTGTCGATATTGTGAATGATAAGGTAGAATCATCCTCAATATCTCATCTGTTGGGGATGCACATTTCGGGTCAAAGAAATCCTGCCTGTTCATATTCCTAACTTTTTCTAAAGCTTCCTTGATTGTCTGGTCTGGATATTCTCTATCCAGAAACTGCTGACTAAGGGTAGTGGCTTCTTCCTCAAATTGTCTCTGATCAGTACAATTACGCTTCAGTCGCCTAAATTGGCTGACTGGTATATTTAATAGCCACTTTGGTAAGTGGCAGCTGGAGAAGCGAATAAAGCTATTCCTAGCTACCTCCTTAACAAAGGTGCTACATTTGATCGTCGTTCCCTCTATCGCTACTCTAATATCTAGAAACTCAATTTCTTTATGACTAATCTTCGGAGTAAAAATCAAATTTCTCTCATTCATATTAATCTCCACCAGAAAGTCATCAAGGGTCTCCTTAGTACCTTCCCAAATGAACAGAACGTCGTCGATGTACCTACGCCACAGCACCAGACTCCCCCCCAACCTATGCCTGATAGTCTCATACTCCCACTGGGCCAGGAAGAGATTGGCATAGCTGGGGGCGAATCTGGTGCCCATGGCGGTACCCGTCAACTGAAGATAGTTGATACTGGCCCAGTGGGAGTATGAGACTATCAGGCATAGGTTGGGGGGGAGTCTGGTGCTGTGGCGTAGGTACATCGACGACGTTCTGTTCATTTGGGAAGGTACTAAGGAGACCCTTGATGACTTTCTGGTGGAGATTAATATGAATGAGAGAAATTTGATTTTTACTCCGAAGATTAGTCATAAAGAAATTGAGTTTCTAGATATTAGAGTAACGATAGAGGGAACGACGATCAAATGTAGCACCTTTGTTAAGGAGGTAGCTAGGAATAGCTTTATTCGCTTCTCCAGCTGCCACTTACCAAAGTGGCTATTAAATATACCAGTCAGCCAATTTAGGCGACTGAAGCGTAATTGTACTGATCAGAGACAATATGAGGAAGAAGCCACTACCCTTAGTCAGCAGTTTCTGGATAGAGAATATCCAGACCAGACAATCAAGGAAGCTTTAGAAAAAGTTAGGAATATGAACAGGCAGGATTTCTTTGTCCCGAAATGTGCATCCCCAACAGATGAGATATTGAGGATGATTCTACCTTATCATTCACAATATCGACAGGTAGAAAAAATCATCAGGAAACATTGGCATCTTCTCCTGGATGACAAGATTATAGGCTCATCCCTCACCAGAGATCCAAGAATCACGTACACGAGAGCCATTACATTGGCAGCAAAGGTAGCACCCACATTGAAAAAGAGTAAGAAAGGCCCAAGTGAAGGCCAGAATTGGTTAACAATGGGTGGCTTCCACAGATGTGGGCGATGTGGGAATTGTAAGGTGACGAATTTTGCGAGAAAAACTACAAGTGTCACCTCGACTCAGAATTCTTTCAGGTTCGACATTAATGAATGTCTGACCTGCGATTCGACAGATGTCATCTACCTGTTACAGTGTAGTTGTCGCAAACAGTACATAGGAAGGACCAAGAGGACATTAAAAAAGAGAGTGGCAGAACACCTGGCCAATATTAAAAAGGGCTATTTACTACACTCCCTCTCGAAACATTTCAAAGATATACACAATTGTGACCCCTCGTCCTTGGTATTTTTTGCATTAGAGAGAGTTAAGAAACCATGGAGAGGTGGTAACCATGTGGCCGCTATGTCCAGGCAGAAATCCCACCGTATTTTTGAATTTGAATCCCTGATCCCCAGGGCCTTGAATGCCGAATGGGAATTGTTCGGATTCCTCTGAGGGATGGGGGGTGAGCCGGGTGGTGATGTAGATTCAGAGTTTGGCTGTTTCCCAGCACTCTGTTCCTTCCTCCCTGCCCTGCTCCCCTCCCTTTTTCGACTCATATAGGCCTCTGTTAGAATTGGATAGATATTTCTACTTCCCTTTGAATATATTTTCTCCAGAGTCCAATTTGATGAAATTCATTACCCTGTATGCCTTTTTAACCTTCCAAAAGGTGGATTTTATTGTTTTTTGAATAAAACACATCAAAGACGCATCGAAAACGCACCTGACCGCATGTGCGTTTTCTGTGCGTTTTCGTTCTATTTGGTATGATTATTTCACCGGTATTGTCATTTTTATGTTTTAATATTTTATGAGATATTTATGTATGATTTAATATTTTATGGTGGTTAGATTTGGGGTATAACTCCATATAACCTTTGAATGTTCCAAACAGATGATTTTGTATGTTACTAGGCGCATGAAGGTATATTGAAGACGCAAGGGCCGATATATGCGTTTCCTCATGCGTTTCCTCATGCGGTTATATCATTTTTATCATTTGGATACCCATATTGCCATGTTTATATGTATTTTAACATGTTTATATTACTAATGATGTTAGTGTTATAGGATCTGATGTTGCTGTCACGGATGGTGTACAGGAAACAAGACAATACCATATAAACAATGTCTCTCTGGATCCACAACTAAGGAACAAAGAGAGACCCCTGCAATAGACCTGCCGCTCTCCCTCACTGCTCAGCCTATGCGAACACCCCAAAGGTATCCACGTTCCTCGGCTATCTATTACCTGAAGACCCTACAATAGTGAAGGGACACGACCACCGGCTCCCTACACTGACACGGAGGGAGTCAGGGTCACCTGGATCCAGAAAAGACAAAATCATAAATACATAAACAGCACTTATCTTGCAGACGACTGACGACTGAGGACTGGGAACTGGGAACTGGGAACAGCATGCACAAACACTCCAGGAAGTTGTATCAGCCGCACACTACTGCATTATGGGGAGGAACTTAAAGGGTAGCAATCAGTCCAACTGCATGACAGCTGAGATAGACTAACGAGATGAGAAACTAAACCAAAACAAAGAAATTCAAGGAGGAGGATCTGAGAAGCTCCTGTGAGCGCTTCTCAGCTGTCTGGCTGTGACAGTACCCCTCCCTCTAGGAGTGGACTCCGGACACTCAGAGCCCACCTTCTCAGGATGGGACCTATGGAAAGCCCTGATGAGACGAGAGGCCTTAATGTCCGTCACTGGGACCCACATCCTCTCCTCAGGACCATAACCCTCCCAATGAACGAGGTACTGGAGGGAACCGCGGACAAGACGCATCAACCTCAACTATGAAGGGTAACGAAATATCAGCTTGTACTAGGATGGGAGCGGAAGCAAAACTCTCCTTGATATTAGAAAAGGCCTTACGCGCCTCTACCGACCAGGAAGAAAAATCTACCCCCTTTCTGGTCATATCAGTGAGTGGTTTAACAACAGAGGAATAATTCAAAATAAATTTCCTGTAATAATTGGCAAAGCCCAAAAAACGCATCAGCGCCTTCTGATTCTCAGGAAGCTCCCACTCAAGCACAGCGCGGACCTTCTCGGGGTCCATGCGAAAACCAGAAGCGGAGACAAGAAACCCCAGAAATTGGATTTCTGGAACCGCAAACACACATTTTTACAGTTTCGCGTATAATTTATTCTCCCGCAGGATGAGCAAGACCTGACGTAAGTGTTCCTTATGAGTCTTGAAATCAGGAGAAAAAATCAAAATGTCATCCAAATACACTAATACAAATTTTCCCATTAAATGATAAAAAATGCTGTTGACGAAATGCTGAAAAACGGCTGGGGCATTCATCAAACCAAAAGGCATAACCGAATTCTCAAAATGGCCCTCAGGGGTATTGAAAGCCGTCTTCCATTCGTCTCCTTCTCTGACCCTAACCAGGTTGTATGCCCCTCTTAGGTCTAATTTGGAAAATACTTTAGCCCCAACAACCTGGTTAAACAGGTCCGGGATCAGAGGAAGCGGATAAGGATCACGAATAGTGATACTGTTCAGCTCCCTGAAATCCAGACAAGGTCTTAAAGAACCATCTTTTTTCTTAACAAAGAAAAAACCAGCGGCAACAGGTGACTTCGAGGGTCGTATGTGTCCTTTTCTCAGACTCTCAGAGATATAAGCCCGCATAGCGACCCTCTCAGGTTGGGAGAGATTGTATAAACGAGATTTAGGCAGCTTGGCGCCTGGGATGAGATTAATAGGGCAATCATACTCCCTGTGCAGAGGTAAACCCTGAACTCCACTCTCAGAGAAGACATCCAAAAATTCAGAGAGGAAAGGTGGTACAGTCTTAGTAGAAACCTCAGAAACAGATGTTATGAGGCAATTCTCTCTGCAAAAGTTACTCCAACCATTTATTTGCCTCGCTTGCCTATCAATGGTGGGGTTATGTTTAGTGAGCCAGGGTAGCCCCAACACTAGAGGAGTAGGCAAACCGCTAAGGACGAAACAGGACACATCCTCAACATGAGCATCACTCACAATTAAACGGATATTGTGAACTATGCCCTTTAATGATTTCTGAGAAAGTGGAGCTGAATCAATAGCAAAAACAGGAATATCCTTTTCCCAAAGTGCATACCTGGAAACCATGAGTTATTGCAAATTGATTATCAATGAGGTTGACAGCTGCTCCACTATCCACAAAAATCTCACAAAAAATGCTCTTGCTCTCTAGCGCCACCCTAGCAGGCAGGACAAAACGGGAACTACAAGCAAACGGAAAACCTTCAATTTCCGCCTCAACCCTGCCAATAGTAACAGACGGAACATTTTTAAAAGATTTTTTCTTTTTTGTCTCTTTATTACTCCCAGAAAACTGCCTGAATCTCCTAGAGGGACAAACATTTGCCAGATGATTTATACCTCCACAACAAAAACAAACCCTCCCCTGCGGGCTGAATCTTCTATTGTCAGAGGCAATCAACCCCAGCTGCATGGACTCCTGCTCAGAAGGGGCTGACAGCGACTGAGACCCCTGTGCACAGAATGAGACTGCTGCACTGTCGCGGGACTGAGTATGACAGGAAGGAGAGATCTCTCCTCTCTCTCTAAGACGCCTGTCAATACGAACAGCCTGAGACATAGCAGAATCCAAGGAGGTAGGTCTTTCATGAAAGGCAAATGCATCTTTCAATCCCTCTGAAAGACCATAGCAAAATTGACTTCGGAGTGCAGCATCATTCCAACCTGTATCTGCTGCCCATCTCCGAAATTCTGAACAGTATATCTCTGCGGATTGTTTACCCTGGCATAACAGACGTAGTCTAGACTCAGCCAGAGCAATACGATCCGGATCATCATATATCTGACCCAGGGCTAAAAAGAATTCATCCACTGAACGAAGGGGCCGTGCCCCCTCCGGCAGCGAAAAGGCCCAGGACTGAGTGTTACCCCTGAGCAGCGATATAATGATCCCCACCCTCCGTTCTTCATCACCAGAAGAATGGGGAAGAAGGCGAAAATGGAGTTTGCAAGCCTCTCTAAAACGCACAAAATTCTCACTACCCCCGGAGAACGTATCCGGGAGCGAGATCTTAGGCTCAGCACAAACTCCATGAACGCAAGCTGAACCGGTCACTTGAAACTGAGAAAAAGTCTTACGGAGATCAGCTACCTCCAAAGAAAGACCCTGAAAGCGTTCAGCCAAAAGTGAAACCGGATCCATGCTTGAGACGGTTTTGGCGGCTGATAATGTCACGGATGGTGTACAGGAAACAAGACAATACCATATAAACAATGTCTCTCTGGATCCACAACTAAGGAACAAAGGGAGACCCCTGCAATAGACCTGCCGCTCTCCCTCACTGCTCAGCCTATGCGAACACCCCAAAGGTGGATGGCCGCATATCCACGTTCCTCGGCTATCTATTACCTGAAGACCCTACAATAGTGAAGGGACACGACCACCGGCTCCCTACACTGACACGGAGGGAGTCAGGGTCACCTGGATCCAGAAAAGACAAAATCATAAATACATAAACAGCACTTATCTTGCAGACGACTGACGACTGAGGACTGGGAACTGGGAACAGCATGCACACACACTCAAGGAAGTTGTATCAGCCGCACACTACTGCATTATGGGGAGGAACTTAAAGGGTAGCAATCAGTCCAACTGCATGACAGCTGAGATAGACTAACGAGATGAGAAACTAAACCAAAACAAAGAAATTCAAGGAGGAGGATCTGAGATGCTCCTGTGAGCGCTTCTCAGCTGTCTGGCTGTGACAGTTGCATATGGAATATAACTAGTTGCCATACCGGGTTTTCCTGATGTCCCAATTAGAGCAGTCCCACCTGTGGCTGGCTTTCTGGGAAGATATAAAATGCTGTTCAGAGCTCACTGTCTCTACCACTGAGGAAGGGGTGTATACCCTGAAACACGTTTGGGCAAGTTGGGACAGTGAGCCTTTTTCCCCCAAGTACTACAAGTGACCGTGAAGTGACTACGTCGGTCGGGGTGATCTGCATAGCCAGTCTCGCATTGAAGTGGTGTTTGTAAGTTCAACGGAATACGCTACCACAGCTCTAGCTGATGAGTCACGTGAGACGTCACGTTCAGACTCTATACCACGTGGGACGCCGCGTTACCTGTGATCGGCTGTTTCTTCCACCACAGTGAGCCTAGGGAAGGCATATGGTAAGAGACATCTGCTACTATTTGCTACAATATCCGAAGAGCGATTCCTTTCAGGACTTGACACAATTGTCTATCCTCCTATCTTGGAGGTTTGAAGCTGGACAGTGTTTGGTATCTATACCTTCCATTTGACACAGTCAAACCACACACCTTTGGAACCTTATCTAGGTGCATTTAGACCTGCTGGGACTGGTTCTCATTGTGGGCAGTGTCTCATGAACCCTTGAACTCCCATTACCAACAGGTTCTCTCAGGACCCTGCCTTCATTTCATTTCATTTTATTGTGATTGATATGATGTTTTTATGTATGATGATCTGATGCGATGTGTGTTATTTTCAATAAAATTTTAACCCTTAACTACCGTCTCTTGTTCCCTTATACGGAGTGCCCCTCATTTTTCTATTACCATCTAAGGCATATACAGTATATTCATTTTTATGGCATATGTGGAGGACTTGCTCAAAATGCTGAATGCGCAGGAAATGTGCATCAGCCTGTGTGTGCCAAAGCTGGGGCTACACCTAGACTTCTTGTAGCACTTTTGATTGATCTAAATAAAGGGGATCATTAAAAATCTCAGAGAAGCCCTACAATTACTTAAAAGAAAAAGCAAAAACAAGCTATACTTTTGCTTTTGTTTGTTTTCAAATAGCAGGGGTGACATGCTAGGATAAGGCACATGTCCTCTGCAGCCTATCACTGTTCTCTGCAGTTTCCCGCTGTGGACAGTGATTAGCTGCAGTGGTGATATTGCAAATACCAGCGTCAGTGGCGTTCATGTGGCATGTTGGGACATGATGTGTGACCGCTGCGGCCAATCACTGTCACTGTATTCATTGGCAGACCTCTGAGGGCAGTGATTGGCTACAGCATTCATATGCCATAATCAAACATGTCACCACTGCAGTTTGTAAACGGAAAGTAGCAGGAGAACTGGACCAGCACTGCAGTTCTCTGCAGTTTCCCGCTGTGGACAGTGATTGGCTGCAGTGGTGACATTGCAAACACCAGCATGTGACATGTTGGGACATGTGTGACCGCTGCAGCCAATCACTGTCCTCAGTGGAGTGTACTCAGTGGCAGACCTCTGAGGACAGTGATTAGCTACAGCGTTCATATGCCATATTCAAACATGTCACCACTGCAGTTTGTAAACAGACAGTATCAGGAGAACTGGACCAGCACTGGAGATATGGCCTTGCTGTTCGCCCGGAAGTCGTTTCACGGCAAACTTTGCTCGTTCGCGGTTCGCCGAACATGTGAACATATGGCGATGTCCACAGGCGCTATATTCTTTTGTATTCTGACTCCGATTGTTGTAATAGCGATTTATCCCTAGTGAGACCTCTATGCCTGGCCTGTATAAGCAGATATAATTACTGCAGACAATCCTTATGAGATAGCTTGAACTCAACAACACCGAGTTAATCCGTGTAAGTTGCTTTATTCTGTAAACCAGATAACAGAGTACAGCAGAACAGATGGATTCCGGTATTGTGCGGTCAAATGATGATGCTTTTGTAAGCTTACATGAGAATACATGTGTACCTGTGCAAATGCCTGGAGCAGTATGAAGAAACAGGAAGTGAGGTACACAGAAGAAGGGGTGGAGCAATGAAATGAATCACAAATATCACGTACCTTAAAAACAAGTGCATTACCAAAACCGGCCACTAGATGGGAGCATATAACCAAATATAGAATATATGAATGGTTCAATGAATTAAACTATATAAATTTAACTGTGTAGCAGCACATTTTGCATTGTGCTGAACTTTGATCCATGACACATCCATCAGGTGTGACAGAACAGCTAAATGAGGCGTTTCAGCACATGGACACACCCCCTACCCTATAAATAAACCCAATCTGGCAGCATTTTTACATTTAGTTTTTGCAAGTGTAGGGAGAGGTTGCTGTGTGGAGCAGAGACAGACACCAAACGCTAGCTAATAGGGCCACAGAAGTTCTTTTAAGGACTGGTATAGGTGTGCTATCGATAGGCGTGACATGCTAAGAGGTGTGATATACTTATAATATACTTTCTAAAAGAAAGTATATTATAGTGCATTTGTATTGTGCAGCAGTTGTGTGCGGTTCTGCTGAGATACCACAGCTAGATAGAGGGACAAACGCTATTGGAATAACTAATTGCAAC
Organism: Bufo bufo; assembly: GCF_905171765.1. NCBI lineage: Eukaryota > Metazoa > Chordata > Amphibia > Anura > Bufonidae > Bufo > Bufo bufo. Next base: position 140,673,661 of record NC_053392.1, on the reverse strand, counting down.
TGGTGTGATATACCTGTTCCCCCCCCCCCCCCCAAAGAAACTGATTGAGGAGTGTGATATACCTATAATATACCATCTAACATAGAAAGTATATTATAGTGCATTTGTATTGAGCAGCAGTTGTGTGAGGTTCTGCTGAGATACCGCAGCTAGATAGAGGAACAAACGCTAGTGGATATACCTGCTTCCACAAAATACTGATTAAGGAGTTTGATATAGCTGCTTCCACAAAATACTGATTAAGAGGTGTGATACACCGACTTCCACAAAATATTGATTGAGGGGTGTGATATACCGGCTTCCACAAAATATTGATTGAGGCCTGCGATACACCGGCTTCCACCAAATATTGATTAAGGGGGTTGATATACCGGCTTGCTGCAAATACTCATTAAGGGGTTCTATATACCTGTTTCCACAAAATACTGATAGAGGGGATAGATATGCCGACTTCCACCAAATATTGATTGAGGCCTGCGATACACCACCAGCTTCCACCAAATATTGATTAAGGGGTTTGATTTACCGCTTCCAGCAAATACTCATTAAGGGGTTCTATATACCTGTTCCCACAAAATACTGATAGAGGGGATTGATATACCAGCTTACACCAAATATTGATTGAGGCCTGCGATACACCAGCTTCCACCAAATACTGCTCTTCTATAGGGACTTTGTCACATAGTAATTTTGAAAATGACAGGCAGAGGAAGAGGCAGGATGGAAAAAGGTATACAGAGAAGCGAAGGGCATTCACTCTACTGGACTACAATGTATCCCCACAAAGCTAGTAAGCACTTACCGGGTACCAGGCCGTACGCTGTGTCTCGCAACAACCTCCTGACGAAGCCGCTGAGGTGAAGCGCGCGTCGAGGTCTTGCGCTTAGGGCTTTCACATTTCTTCTGGCATTGATCGTGTCTTCAGGTACGTTCTAGGTTAGGTATGTCTATTAAGACACTGTCACATACAATACTCATATTAGGCCTATATCATTGACTAGGCTGTTTACATACCATCATTGTGTTGTGCTCATAGACTGGGCTGTGAATATATTATTATCATGTTATTTATATACATGCTGTCTTTGGTTACCAAGGACGCAGGCTGTGGATCTCACAAATATCCAGTGATTACTCTCTGATATAACTGTATCACGTTGTAAAATCCCCTATAGGGGTGCTGTACACTTTGTATCATTTTTGGTGGTACACAACCTGGGTTGTTGCGAGACACAGCATACGGCCTGGTACCCGGTAAGTGCTTACTAGTCTTGTGGGGATACATGGCAGTCCAGTAGAGTTAATGCCCTTCACTTCTCTGTATACCTTTTTCCATCCTGCCCTTTTTTCTTCATATTTTAATATACAATAAAGTGATATTATTTTGGATATATTATTTCCACTGGCTCTTTTTTATGACATTATGTGCTATCCCAGGTGGAATGTTGTGCTGTTGATTATAGACAGAGAGGTTTTTGTAGGCTCATAAGAGGAAGAGGCAGGCCATTTCAATGGTGTGTTAGGGGTCGGGCAGGTGCACCAGGCCGGAGCCTAAGTGGGAAGTTGGAGAAGGTGCGTGCGATTACGTCAAAGGACGCACCAGAGTTGGTTGAGTGGCTCACTCAGTCTTCCGCTTCTGCACCGTCCTCATCCTCTGTATCTGCACACTCCTCACTCTCTACTGTGTGCACCCCCAAAGACACCACCACTGCCATAGCCCCTACACTCGAGTCAGAGGAATTATTTTCCCATCCATTCCCAGACCTTACCGATGCACAGCCATTCTTGGCATTGGATCAGGAAGAGGAGGTACCAACGGCCACCACCCAGCGGTCTGACAACAGTACCCAGATCAGCCCAAGGAGGGAGATCCCCGCTGTTTCTGCCTACTCCAGAAATCTCTAATGTCAGTGGTGGTGAAGGTAACGATGATGACGTGTCCATGGATGTCAGGTAGGTGCCCACAAGAGAGGAAGATGAGGAGAGCTCAGAAAAGAGACTGAGCAGCAGATAGGGGTAGAAGAAGGAGAAGCAGGCAGAACTCGTAGGGCACAGGAGGCAAAAAACAAACTGCAAATGTATTTGGAGAAAGCCATCCACCATGCACGGTCACATCTGGCGCTCCCAGGATGCCGGCACACGGCTCCGCAGTGTGGGCTTTTTTTAATGTGTCAGCTGCTGACAATAGTGTTGCCATCTGCAGCCTGTGCTGTCAACGCATAAGTCGCGGTAAGCCTAACACTCACCTAGGGACGACCACCTTAAGAAGGCACCTGGCCTCCCATCACCGAGTCCAGTGGGAGCAACACCGTCAGCCACACTCCCGGCGCTCCACGTCCTGCCTCTTCCCCTTCTCCTATCTCCTCCCATTTGTCCTCCACTCTACCTTCCACCGTGCCGTCGTCGCGTTCATCTGGCAAAAGGCAGGCTTCCGTGGGCCAAATGTTCGAAAGTAAAAAGTTGATGATGCCGGATAACCCTTTTGCCCAACGGCTGACCGGTGGCTTGTCGGAACTGCTAGTCTGCCAACTACTGCCATATAAACTGGTGGACTCGAAGGGCTTTAGAAAATTTGTGGTCATTGGCACACTGCAATGGAAGGTTCCCAGAAGAAAATGTTTCTCCAAGAAGGGCATCCCAGAGCTATATGGCGACGTTCAGTGGCAAGTGAATGTATCTTTGGCACACAGTGTCGTTGCCAAGATACATCTGACCACAGACATGTGGTCTAGCAAACACGGGCAGGGAATGTACATATCTTTTACTGCCCACTGGGTGAACCTTCTGACGGCTGTCAAGCATGCAACCTTTGGCATCAGTGTGGATTTGGTGTTACCACCACGGATTGCATGAAGGCCTGCCTCTTCTTCTCCTCCTCCTCCTACTCCATCCTCCGTCTCCTCCTCGGCTGACTCCTCCTTTTCCACTGCTACAGGCTCTTCCGCTACGCCCCCCAAGCTCCCCAGAACCTCTTCGACATGCCAGGTGAGACGTTGCCATGCTGTGCTGCAGCTGTTGTGCCTGTAAGCCAAGAGCCACACTGGTCCTGCACTCTTTTCAGCTTTGTGGTCACAGACTGACTAGTGGCTAACCCCGCTCAATTTGACAGTTGGTAAAGTGGTGTGTGACAACGGTGCCAATCTTCTGAGCGTGCTGAAAGAGGGCAAAGTGACACACGTGCCATGCATGCCACACGTCCTGAACTTAGTCGTGCAGCGATTCGTTGCCAAAGACCCTGGGGTCCCGGATGTCTTGCGGCAGGCCAGGAAAATCTCTGGCCATTTTAGAAGATCTTACACGGCCATGGCTCGCCTTGCTGATGTTCAGCGGCGACACCACCTGCCTGTCAGACATCTGATTTGTGACTGCCTGACGCAATGGAACGCCACCTTGTATATGCTTGATAGGCTACTCCAGCAGAAACGTGCAGTTAACGACTACCTGTACGAACTCGGCGGCAGGACAGATTCTGAGGAGCTTGTTTTTTTTTCACCACGCCAGTGGCTGCTTATGTGTGACGCATGCAGACTTCTGCGGCCGTTTGAGTAGATCATCAAACTGGTCAGTCGCAGCCAGGGCGCCATCAGTGACATTGTACCTTACGCCTTCTTTCTGGAGCATGCATTGCGTCATGTCATTGATCAAACTGTCAAGGAGCAGGAGCTGAAAGATGAGGAATTCACAATGCTGAATGAATTCCCAGTGGGAGCTTCTCCATCTGACACAAGTCAGCAGGAGTCTGAAGAGGAGTCAGAGGAGGATGGTGCCTGGGGGGAGGAGGAGGAGCAAGAAGAGCAGGCTTTAAACTTTTCAGGGATCCCTGGTGTCCGTGGTTGGGGGGAGGAGACCGAGGACGACATTCTCTTGGGTGATGAGCAGGAGTTAGGGCAAATGGGGGCCTTCATGCTCCAGTGTTTGAAGAGGGACCCCCGTATAAAAAGCATAAAGGGCAAGGACTAGTACTGGGTGGCAACGTACTTAGACCCCCTATACAAACACAAAATGGCGGACATGTTACCAGCATCACAGAGGACTGTCAGAATGCAGCATTTCCAGGCCTTTGCTTTGATAAATGCTGCATTCTACTTTTGCGGGCGCTGGCAGAGGAATTTCCACTCACAGAGAAACAGTTGCGGGTACCAATCCAACAGCGCATGGAAGAAGAGGTCGGTTTGAATATGTGTTGGTCACTTCAGATATGAGATCATTCTTGCAGCCAACCCATCGACAGCCGTCCTCCGGATCCAGCCTCAGGGAACGCCTTGCTCCGAGAGATGCTGCATTCTGCTGTTGCTGGCGCTGGCAGAGGAATTTCCACATACAGAGAAACTGTTGCGTGTACTAATCCTACCGTGCATGCAAGAAGAGGGAGGTTCAAAGCTGTATTGCTCACTTTGGATATGAGATCATTCTTGCATCCAACCCATCGACAGCTTCCCTCCAGATCCAGCCTCAGGGAATGCCTAGACTGACCGGTGTCTGACTACATCGGGTTAGCGGCCTATGTGGATGCTCTGAATAGTGAGGAGCCCCTGGACAGGCTTGACCTGTGGCGAGAGCTGGCACAATTTGCCATGGAACTCTTGGATTTCCCCTCGTCCAGTGTCCTGTCCGAAAGGACGTTCAGTGCAGCAGGGGGGATCGTGACCGATAAGCGCACTCGCCTAGCTCAAGACAGTGTGGACTACCTCACATTTCTAAAAATTAATGAGGCATGGATCTCGGAGGAATTCAACACCTGTGACGACCACGTGTAATTGAATTTCCTCATGCCAGCCCACACATATCCGCCACCACCCAGAACAAAGAATGGTCCCTGTCTTATATAAATACAGCGGCATAAAAGGCCTTTTCTGTCCGGTAAGTGCCTAATGTTTGGGGCCTGTACTTCTCTGGCCTGCAGTAAAATTGGTATCCAATGAAAGTCTAATATACCTCCAGCCACAAATCACTTGACCTTTTCTATACGGTGAATGTCTAATTGTTGGGGCCTCGTAGGAATTTTACACTTGTGACGACCACCTATTATTATTTGGGATTAATTCAATAGCGGGGATTTCATTAGCCATGTTTTTAATCCAATTTTATATTTTTAGTTCTTTTAAACATATGTATTTGACATGTATTTGTACTGGCCTACAGTAAAATTGTTATTCAATGACCGTCTAATATACCTGCAGCCACACAATCACTTGATCTTTTCTGTCCAGTGAATGCCTAATGTTTGGGGCCTGTACTCCACTGGGCTGCAGTAAAATTGTTATTCAATGACCATCTAATATACCTCCATCCAGCCACATAATCACTTGATCTTTACTGTACGGTGAATGTATAACTTTTGGGGCTTCTAATCTAACTGGCCAACAGTAAAATTGTTATATGGTGACCGCCTAATGTACCTCTAGACACTTAATCACTTGTTCTTTCTGTCCGGTGAATGCCTAATGTTTGGGACCTGTATTCCTCTGGCCTGCAGTAAAATAGTTATCCAATGACCGTCTAATACACCTCCAGCCACATAATCACTTGATCTTTTCTGTACGGTGAATGCCTAATGTTTGGGGCCTGTACTCCAGTGGGCTACAGTAAAATTGTTATTTAGTGACTGCATAATGTACCTCAAGCGACATAATCACAATTTATTTTATGTCAGGTGAATGCCAAACGTTTTGGGCCCGTACTCCCGTGGCCTAAAATGAAATTTTTATAAGCTCCAGCAGGGCACATTTTTGAGAATTTCCCTTTAAGACACATACAAATGGCCCATGATTAAAATACATATTTTTTGTGCACATTTATGTCATTGATCCCCCTCTAGTATGTCACTGTCCATGTTGTGGGACTATTTGTGCACTTCTAGTAAGTATTTGGTGGCTGCAAATATGACCTGAAGGTTTTTCAGGTTCGCCTGCCTTTAAAGTGAATGGGGCCCGCCGCAAATTTGCGGTTCACAAATATTTGATCACGTTCACACGATCGTGTTAGCAAATCGTCCCGGCCGATGTTCGTCCATCAATACTGTCACTCAGTTGAAGTGTTCTACAAAAGTCAAAGTGTAGCCCTAACTTGACACAACCCTTTAATACTGGAGGTGTACACATATGAAATACTTTGTAATTCCCTGTAAACAACTATTTTATTATCACAGCAATATTAATGTATAGTGTGTGGTTTAGTTATACAGTGTCTGCTACAGTGCAGGTGAAAGAAATAATTTAATGATTACCTGTTCTTGACAGTTTACATGGCGTTACAGAAGCTGTAAAGGATTCTTAGGCACAGTTACTACTGCAAATGCAGCAGAATTTTGGCTCACATTGAGCCATTATTATGGCACACATGCGAATGGCTCATTTAGACGACCGTATATCTTTTATGGTCTGAAAATTGTGGATCCGCAAAACACGCATAACGGCCATGTGCGTTCCGCATTTTATGGAATGCACACGGCCAGCCCTATCATAGAAATGCCTATTCTTGTCCGCAATTGACGACAAGAATAGGACATGCTCTATCTGTTTTGTGGGGCCGCAGAACGGAAGTACGGATGCGAATAGTAAGTTTGTCCAAGTCAGCTTGTAACCTATTAACATCTTCCATTGACTGTACCGTATTACAAAGTTTGGTGTCATCTGCAAAAATAGAAACAGCAATATAAATCCCATCCTCTATGTCATTAACAAATAAGTTAAATAATAGTAGACCCAGCACAGAACCTTGGGGTATACCACTTATAACCAGGGACCATTAAGAGTAGGAATCTTTCACCAGAACTCTTTGTATACGATCTTAAAGCCAATTTTCAATACAATTACAAATTATATTTTCTAAACCAATAGACCTCAATTTACCCATTTGGCGTTCCTGCGGGACAGTATCAGACGCCAAGTCCAAAAAAACTATATTGACAGCTTTCCCTCTGTCCAGGATTCTACTTACCACCTCATAAAAAGAAATCAGGTAAGTTTGACATCTTCTGTTCTTAGTAAAACCATGTTGGCTATCACTTATTATATTATTGTTAGTAGGTGAACCCGATTTTGTGTCAATCTCGCTGTATTTCTCGGCGAGATTGAGCACATACGAGCCCCATCGCGGGAGCCAGCGCCGAGCTGGCTTGCCGCGATGGAGAGCAAGCGCGTCATAGAAGCGACGGGAGATCCGACTTGGATTCCCGCCAATTCTACACGTGTGCGGCGTTTGTTATGAATCCTGAGGGGGAAGTCCCCGCCGGATTTTAAATAAAAATCCGGCCTGGGTCCCGCCCTCAGGAGCATACCGGGCCCTTAGGTCTGTTATGGGTTGTAAGGAGAGCCCCCCCTACGCCGAAAAAAACGGCGTAGGGGTCCCCCTACAATCCATACCAGACCCGTATCCAAAGCACGCTACCCGGCCAGCCAGGAAGGGAGTGGGGACGAGCGAGCGCCCCCCCCCCCCCCCCCTCCTGAGCCGTACCAGGCTGCATGCCCTCAACATGGGGGGTTGGGTGCTCTGGGGCAGGGGGCGCACTGCGGCCCCCCCACCTCAGAGCACCCTGTCCCCATGTTGATGAGGACAGGGCCCCTTCCCGACAACCCTGGCCGTTGGTTGTCGGGGTATGCGGGCGGGAGGCTTATCGGAATCTGGGAGCCCCCTTTAATAAGGGGGCCCCCAGATACCGGCCCCCCACCCTAAGTGAATGAGTATGGGGTACATCGTACCCCTACCCATTCACCTGCAAGAAAAGTGGTAAAAACACAAATAAACCACACAGTGTATTAAAATATTTTATTTTTCTGCTCCGGAGGCCGCCCCCTGTCTTCTTTATTAGCTCTTTTACCAGGGGGGGGCTCTTCTTCTTCCGATATCCCGACGGGTCTTCTCCGCTATCCGGGGGGGTCTTCTCAACTCTCCGGGGTTCTCCTTCTGTCTTCTCCTTCTGTCTTGTTGTCTCCTTCTGTCTTCTGTCTCCGGGGGGGGCTCTTCTTCTTCCGATATCCCGACGGGTCTTCTCCGCTATCCGGGGGGGTCTTCTCAACTCTCCGGGGTTCTCCTTCTGTCTTCTCCTTCTGTCTTCTCCTTCTGTCTTCTCCTTCTGTCTTGTTGTCTCGGCGCACCCCGATTCTTCGTCTTCTCTTCTTGTTTTCGCCTCTCTCTGTTGTTGACTCGGCGCACCCCGGTTCTTCGTCTCGCGAGACTCGGCGCACCCCGATTCTTCGTCTCGCGAGACTCGGCGCACCCCGATTCTTCGTCTCGCGAGACGAAGAACCGGGGTGCGCCGAGTCAACAACAGAGAGAGGCGAAAACAAGAAGAGAAGACGAAGAATCGGGGTGCGCCGAGACAACAAGACAGAAGGAGAAGACAGAAGGAGAAGACAGAAGGAGAACCCCGGAGAGTTGAGAAGACCCCCCCGGATAGCGGAGAAGACCCGTCGGGATATCGGAAGAAGAAGAGCCCCCCCCGGAGACAGAAGACAGAAGGAGACAACAAGACAGAAGGAGAAGACAGAAGGAGAACCCCGGAGAGTTGAGAAGACCCCCCCGGATAGCGGAGAAGACCCGTCGGGATATCGGAAGAAGAAGAGCCCCCCCCGGAGACAGAAGACAGAAGGAGACAAAAAGACAGAAGGAGAAGACAGAAGGAGAACCCCGGAGAGTTGAGAAGACCCCCCCGGATAGCGGAGAAGACCCGTCGGGATATCGGAAGAAGAAGAGCCCCCCCCTGGTAAAAGAGCTAATAAAGAAGACAGGGGGCGGCCTCCGGAGCAGAAAAATAAAATATTTTAATACACTGTGTGGTTTATTTGTGTTTTTACCACTTTTCTTGCAGGTGAATGGGTAGGGGTACGATGTACCCCATACTCATTCACTTAGGGTGGGGGGCCGGTATCTGGGGGCCCCCTTATTAAAGGGGGCTCCCAGATTCCGATAAGCCTCCCGCCCGCATACCCCGACAACCAACGGCCAGGGTTGTCGGAAAGGGGCCCTGTCCTCATCAACATGGGGACAGGGTGCTCTGAGGTGGGGGGGCCGCAGTGCGCCCCCTGCCCCAGAGCACCCAACCCCCCATGTTGAGGGCATGCAGCCTGGTACGGCTCAGGAGGGGGGGGGGGGCGCTCGCTCGTCCCCACTCCCTTCCTGGCTGGCCGGGTAGCGTGCTTTGGATACGGGTCTGGTATGGATTGTAGGGGGACCCCTACGCCGTTTTTTTCGGCGTAGGGGGGGCTCTCCTTACAACCCATAACAGACCTAAGGGCCCGGTATGCTCCTGAGGGCGGGACCCAGGCCGGATTTTTATTTAAAATCCGGCGGGGACTTCCCCCTCAGGATTCATAACAAACGCCGCACACGTGTAGAATTGGCGGGAATCCAAGTCGGATCTCCCGTCGCTTCTATGACGCGCTTGCTGGGATGTGCTGTCGCTATCCCAGTGAGTGCGAGATCTCGGCACCACGTCGCCGAGTATCAGCGCGACGCTGTCGTGCTGAAAACACAATCTCACAAACACCTACTGTATACATCTTCTATCTCCTCAGTGATATTGGGGGGTCTATAGATCACACCAAGAATTTTTTTTTTATATTTTCTTCCCTCTATATTTCTACCCGCAAGGTTTCAACATCTTCACAACTGTCATCCACAACTGCTTCTTTCACACTTACTTTCTTATCACTTCTAGTATACAGACATACACCACCACCTTTGTGGTTAGCCCTATCATTTCTAAAGACTGTAAAACCTTGAAGATTTACAGCCCAATCATGAGAAGAGTCCAGCCATGTCTCAGCAACACCAACTACATCAATATGTTTCTCTAGTACCAAGGCCTCCTGCTCTCCCAGTTTGCTTGTTTTTGACATTTGTGAATATACATTTTAAGTTGTCATTACAGTTTACATTTTTAGGAAATGTATTTTTATTTTTTTTATGATCTATTTTTTTTCCCTTCATAGTTGGTCTGTAACTGACAGATCTCCTGATCCACTTTTCTAATCCTCCCCCCACCATCCATTACCCCCCAACAATGTATTCTGACCCCTCTCTAACCTGTCTACCTCAATATTTATACCCATATTCTCCCCCCTCATCCTTAGTTTAAATGCATTGCTACCCCAGCCAGAATTCTCCCTCCAACACAGCAGCTCTCCTTCCATTGAGTTGCAAATTATCTGCGGAAAACAGTTTGTACCCTAGTGAAAAGTCAGTGCAATGGTCTAGCAAACCAAACCCTTTTGCTCTAAACCAAGACATAAGCCATGCACTTAACTCCCTAAGCTCCCACTGACGGTCCTGTGTAGTGCATGGCACAGGCAGTATTCCACAGAACACTACCTTGGAGGTCCTTTTCTTCAGCTTGGTGCCTAGTTCTTTAAAATTATCCTTAAGGACCTTCCACCTACCATTTATTTTGTCATTGATACCAACATGGACCATGACAGCTGGGTCATCCCCAGCCCCTCCCAGTAATTTATCCACCCGCATCACCACATGCCGAACCCTGGCACCAGGTGGGTGGTCTTGGTGACAAATTATTCTATCTATCTTTATGATTATGGAATCCCCTATAACAACTAACTGTCTAGGCCTACCTGCACTACTAGACCCCGACTACTAGCTGGGCTGTTCTCCTGGCTGTTAGGGACAACAGTATCTGCTAGGGCTGCCATTTCTGAAACGGACACCCTTTGCATCATCGTCCAGCTTTCCACAGAAAAAGGATTGGCCTTCCTCTTCTCCTCCTTCTACTCGCCCTAACTACATTTACCCAGCTACTTGCCTGTTCCTACTGATCCAACATCTGATCTCCAGCTTCCATATCTATCCCACTAACTGTTTGCTCAGTGAGCAGCATGCTCCTCTCAAGATTGTCAATCACCCTTAGGGCTGTTTCACACGAGCGAGTCCATTGCGGGATTCACGCCCCATGTGTGAGTGTGCTATGTGCCTCTGCTTGACCTTATTTCTACAGAATCATACTGACAGCTTTATGTCACTATGATTCTGTGGAAAAAAGGCCATGCAAAGACACATAGAATTATAAATCATGATAATGCCGTGTGCTCCTGCAAGTCCAGAGCGGAGGATCACAACTCACACACGGAGTGTGATTCCCGCAATGGACTCGCTCGTGTGAAACAGCCCTTAGTGTTGCATTTTGCTCTTCCAGATCTCTAATACAAGCTTCCAGATGGGCAACATGCTCACATATTTCACAACAGTAATCACCCTGAAACACCTGCTCCAGTTGTGCATACATATGGCAGACAGTGCACTGAAGGAAACCTCCAATGTTGTTTGCCATTATCCCAATTATAAAAACAATGAAGATGAAAAAAAATAATTACAGGTAGTGATGGACGAACATCGGCCGGGACATTTCGCGAACGTGCGTTCGTGGCGGGCCCCATTCACTTTAATGGCAGGCGAACAAGAAAAACCTTCAGGTCATATTTGCAGCCACCAATTACTTACTAGAAGTGCACAAATAGTTTCACAACATGGACAGTGACATACCAGAGGGGGATCAATGGCAAAAATTCCCACAAAAAATATTAATTTTAATCAGGGCCATTTTTATGCGCCTCTCTCAAAAATGTGCCCTGCTGGAGCCTAGAAAATTTTTATTTTATGCCACGGGAGTACAGGCCCCCAAAATTAGGCATTCACCTGACAGAAAAGAAAAAGTGATTTAGTGGCTGGAGGTATATTAGACGGTCAGTGGATAACAATTTTACTGTAGGTCAGTACAGGCCCCAAAAATTAGGCATTCACCTGACAGAAAAGAACAAGTGATTATGTGGCTGGAGGTATATTAGGTGGTCACTGAATAAAAATCTTACTGTAAGCCAGTGGAGAACAGGCCCCAAAAATTAGGCATTCGCCTGCAAGAAAAGAAAAAGTGATTATGTGGCTGGAGGTATATAAGACTGTCAGTGGATAACAATTTTTTCTGTAGGCCAGTACAGGACACAAAAATTTGGCATTCACCTGACAGAAAAGAACAAGTGATTATGTGGCTGGAGGTACATTAGGCGGTCACTGAATAACAATTTTACTGTGAGCCAGGGGAGTACAGGCCCCAAAAATTAGGCATTCACCTGACAGAAAAGAACAAGTATGAATATAAGAATATGGTGGCTCACTCTGTCGATAGCTGTGGATTGGGTGCTGCTAAGTCTAATGACTCACCCAGTAACAATTTTACTGTAGGCCAGTGGAGTACAGGCCCCAAAAATTACCTGACAGAAAAGAGCAAGTGGTTATGTGGCTTGAGGTATATTAGGCGGTCACTGAATAACAATTTTACTGTAGGCCAGTGGAGTATAGGACCCCAAAAATAGGCATTCACCTGACAGAAAAGAACAAGTGATTATGTGACTGGAGGTACATTAGGCGGTCCCTGAATAACAATTTTACTGTAGGCCAGTGGCGTACAGGCCCCAAAAATTAGGCATTCACCTGACAGAAAAGAGCAAGTGGTTATGTGGCTTGAGGTATATTAGGCGGTCACTGAATAACAATTTTACTGTAGGCCAGTGGAGTATAGGACCCCAAAAATAGGCATTCACCTGACAGAAAAGAACAAGTGATTATGTGACTGGAGGTACATTAGGCGGTCCCTGAATAACAATTTTACTGTAGGCCAGTACAGGCCCCAAAAATTAGGCATTCACCTACAGAAAAGAAAAAGTGATTATGAGGCTGGAGGTATATGAGACGGTCAGTGGATAAAAATTTTACTGTAGGCCAGTACAGGCCCCAAAAATTTGGCATTCACCTGACAGAAAAGAACTTGTGATTATGTGGCTGGAGGTATATTAGGCGGTCACTAAATAACAATTTTACTGTAGACCAGTGGAGTACAGGCCCCAAAAATTAGGCATTCACCTGACAGAAAAGAACAAGTATGAATATAAGAATATGGTGGCTCACTCTGTCGATAGCTGTGGATTGGGTGCTGCTAAGCCTAATGACTCACCCAGTCATAAAAAATTGTACACAAATAGCTATAAAGGCTGAGCATTCACCACCTGGACCACACAGAGAAACACACAAATCTGGGCAGTGATAACACTTCAATGATTTATTATTACAAAAAATGCAGATATGACAACTAGGGATGAGCGAACCCGAACTGTATAGTTCGGGTTCGTACCGAATTTTGGGGTGTCCGTGACACGGACCCGAACCCGAACATTTTCGTAAAAGTCCGGGTTCGGGTTCGGTGTTCGGCGCTTTCTTGGCGCTTTTTGAAAGTCTGCAAAGCAGCCAATCAACAAGCGTCATACTACTTGCCCCAAGAGGCCATCACAGCCATGCCTACTATTGGCATGGCTGTGATTGGCCAGTGCAGCATGTGACCCAGCCTCTATTTAAGCTGGAGTCACGTAGCGCCGCACGTCACTCTGCTATGATCAGTATAGGGAGAGGTTGCAGCTGCGACGTTAGGGCGAGATTAGGCAGATTAACTCCTCCAAAAGACTTCATTCTGTGATCGATCTGCAGCTGTGGATCATTGAAGTGCTATTATTGACTTGCTCACTTTTTTGAGGCTGCCCAGAGCGTTTTTAGATCACTTTTTTTCTGGGGTGATCGGCGGCCATTTTGTGACTTGTGGTGCGCCAGCACAAGCTATCACCAAGTGTATTTAACCATCGATAGTGTGGTTATTTTGTGCTATATCCTACATCAGCTGCAGGCTGAGCCTGTGTCACCGAAGTGCATTTAACCATCAACAGTCTGGTTATTTTTTGGCCATATACTACATCAGCTGCAGGCTGAGCCTGTGTCACCGAAGTGAATTTAACCATCGACAGTCTGATTATTTTTTGGCCATATACTACATCTGGTGCAGGCTGAGCCTGTGTCACCCAAGTGCATTTAACCATCAACAGTGTGGTTATTTTTTGGCCATATATTACATCAGGGGCAAGTTGAGCCTGTCACCCAGCGCCTAAAAAATAGACCTGACATTTCTATTCAACCAAATCTGTACTGTTTTAGCTGGTCAAGTTATTTGTAGTGACCGTAAAAGCACACTTTTTTTTCTGGGTTGAAAAACCATTCCCAAATTTGCCATTCTCAAAATAACTAGTTTCTGGTATTTGAGGCCTACTTGAAATCTATCCCAAAAAGAATATCTTACATTGAAGCTAGTGATAGTGTCATTCAGAAAAACCTAAGACACACGCTAGCGTGCAGATAGAAGTCTGATTATGTGATTAAACCTATACCTGTCACACAGCGCAAAAAAAAACAGGCCTCACATCTCTATTTAACCAAATCTGTACTGTTTTAGCTGGTCAAGTTATTTGTAGTGACCGTAAAAGCACACTTTTTTTTTCTGGGTTGAAAAACCATTCCCAAATTTGCCATTCTCAAAATAACTAGTTTCTGGTATTTGAGGCCTACTTGAAATCTATCCCAAAAAGAATATCTTACATTGAAGCTAGTGATAGTGTCATTCAGAAAAACCTAAGACACACGCTAGCGTGCTGATAGAAATCTGATTCTGTGATTAAACCTATACCTGTCACACAGCGCAAAAAAAAACAGGCCTCACATCTTTATTTAACCAAATCTGTACTGTTTTAGCTGGTCAAGTTATTTGTAGTGACCGTAAAAGCACACTTTTTTTTCTGGGTTGAAAAACCATTCCCAAATTTGCCATTCTCAAAATAACTAGTTTCTGGTATTTGAGGCCTACTTGAAATCTATCCCAAAAAGAATATCTTACATTGAAGCTAGTGATAGTGTCATTCAGAAAAACCTAAGACACACGCTAGCGTGTAGATAGAAGTCTGATTCTGTGATTAAACCTATACCTGTCACACAGCGCAAAAAAAAACAGGCCTCACATCTCTATTTAACCAAATCTGTACTGTTTTAGCTGGTCAAGTTATTTGTAGTGACCGTAAAAGCACACTTTTTTTTCTGGGTTGAAAAACCATTCCCAAATTTGCCATTCTCAAAATAACTAGTTTCTGGTATTTGAGGCCTACTTGAAATCTATCCCAAAAAGAATATCTTACATTGAAGCTAGTGATAGTGTCATTCAGAAAAACCTAAGACACACGCTAGCGTGCTGATAGAAGTCTGATTCTGTGATTAAACCTATACCTGTCACACAGCGCAAAAAAAAACAGGCCTCACATCTCTATTTAACCAAATCTGTACTGTTTTAGCTGGTCAAGTTATTTGTAGTGACCGTAAAAGCACACTTTTTTTTCTGGGTTGAAAAACCATTCCCAAATTTGCCATTCTCAAAATAACTAGTTTCTGGTATTTGAGGCCTACTTGAAATCTATCCCAAAAAGAATATCTTACATTGAAGCTAGTGATAGTGTCATTCAGAAAAACCTAAGACACACGCTAGCGTGCTGATAGAAGTCTGATTCTGTGATTAAACCTATACCTGTCACACAGCGCAAAAAAAAACAGGCCTCACATCTCTATTTAACCAAATCTGTACTGTTTTAGCTGGTCAAGTTATTTGTAGTGACCGTAAAAGCACACTTTTTTTTCTGGGTTGAAAAACCATTCCCAAATTTGCCATTCTCAAAATAACTAGTTTCTGGTATTTGAGGCCTACTTGAAATCTATCCCAAAAAGAATATCTTACATTGAAGCTAGTGATAGTGTCATTCAGAAAAACCTAAGACACACGCTAGCGTGCTGATAGAAGTCTGATTCTGTGATTAAACCTATACCTGTCACACAGCGCAAAAAAAACCAGGCCTCACATCTCTATTTAACCAAATCTGTACTGTTTTAGCTGGTCAAGTTATTTGTAGTGACCGTAAAAGCACACTTTTTTTTCTGGGTTGAAAAACCATTCCCAAATTTGCCATTCTCAAAATAACTAGTTTCTGATATTTGAGGTCTACTTGAAATCTATCCCAAAAAGAATATCTTACATTGAAGCTAGTGATAGTGTCATTCAGAAAAACCTAAGACACACGCTAGCGTGTAGATAGAAGTCTGATTCTGTGATTAAACCTATACCTGTCACACAGCGCAAAAAAAACAGGCCTCACATCTCTATTTAACCAAATCTGTACTGTTTTAGCTGGTCAAGTTATTTGTAGTGACCGTAAAAGCACACTTTTTTTTCTGGGTTGAAAAACCATTCCCAAATTTGCCATTCTCAAAATAACTAGTTTCTGGTATTTGAGGCCTACTTGAAATCTATCCCAAAAAGAATATCTTACATTGAAGCTAGTGATAGTGTCATTCAGAAAAACCTAAGACACACGCTAGCGTGCAGATAGAAGTCTGATTCTGTGATTAAACCTATACCTGTCACACAGCGCAAAAAAAAACAGGCCTCACATCTCTATTTAACCAAATCTGTACTGTTTTAGCTGGTCAAGTTATTTGTAGTGACCGTAAAAGCACACTTTTTTTTCTGGGTTGAAAAACCATTCCCAAATTTGCCATTCTCAAAATAACTAGTTTCTGGTATTTGAGGCCTACTTGAAATCTATCCCAAAAAGAATATCTTACATTGAAGGTACTGATAGTGTCATTCAGAAAAACCTAAGAAACACGCTAGTGTGCTGATAGAAGTCTGATTCTGTGATTAAACCTATACCTGTCACACAGCGCAAAAAAAAACAGGCCTCACATCTCTATTTAACCAAATCTGTACTGTTTTAGCTGGTCAAGTTATTTGTAGTGACCGTAAAAGCACACTTTTTTTTCTGGGTTGAAAAACCATTCCCAAATTTGCCATTCTCAAAATTGTGGTGAACGGGAACAATGAGGAAAACATCTAATAAGGGACGCGGAAGTGGACATGGTCGTGGTGGTGTTAGTGAACCCTCTGGTGCTGGGAGAGGACGTGGCCGTTCTGCCACAGCCACACGTCCTAGTTAACCAACTACCTCAGGTCCCAGTAGCCAGCAGAATTTACAGCGATATTTGGTGGGGCCCAATGCCGTTCTAAGGATGGTAAGGCCTGAGCAGGTGCAGGCATTAGTCAATTGGGTGGCCGACAGTGGATCCAGCACGTTCACATTATCTCCCACCCAGTCTTCTGCAGAAAGCGCACAGATGGCGCATGAAAACCAAGCCCATCGGTCTATCACATCACCCCCATGCATATCAGGGAAACTGTCTGAGCCTCAAGTTATGCAGCAGTCTCTTATGCTGTTTGAAAGCTCTGCTGCCAGGGTTTCCCAAGGGCATCCACCTATCCCTTCCCCAGGGGTAGAAGAGATAGAATGCACTAACGCACAACCACTTATTTTTCCTGATGATGAGGACATGGGAATACCACCTCAGCACGTCTCTGATGATGACGAAACACAGGTGCCAACTGCTGCGTCTTTCTGCAGTGTGCAGACTGAACAGGAGGTCAGGGATCAAGACTGGGTGGAAGACGATGCAGGGGACGATGAGGTCCTAGACCCCACATGGAATGAAGGTCGTGCCACTGACTTTCACAGTTCGGAGGAAGAGGCAGTGGTGAGACCGAGCCAACAGCGTAGCAAAAGAGGGAGCAGTGGGCAAAATCAGAACACCCGCCGCCAAGAGACTCCGCCTGCTACTGACCGCCGCCATCTGGGACCGAGCACCCCAAAGGCAGCTTCAAGGAGTTCCCTGGCATGGCACTTCTTCAAACAATGTGCTGACGACAAGACCCGAGTGGTTTGCACGCTGTGCCATCAGAGCCTGAAGCGAGGCATTAACGTTCTGAACCTTAGCACAACCTGCATGACCAGGCACCTGCATGCAAAGCATGAACTGCAGTGGAGTAAACACCTTAAAAACAAGGAAGTCACTCAGGCTCCCCCTGCTACCTCTTCTGCTGCTGCTGCCTCGGCCTCTTCTGCTGCTGCCGCCGCCTCGGCCTCTTCCTCCGCCTCTGGAGGAACGTTGGCACCTGCCGCCCAGCAAACATGGGATGTACCACCAACACCACCACCTGTGTCACCAAGCATCTCAACCATGTCACACGGCAGCGTTCAGCTCTCCATCTCACAAACATTTGAGAGAAAGCGTAAATTCCCACCTAGCCACCCTCGATCCCTGGCCCTGAATGCCAGCATTTCTAAACTACTGGCCTATGAAATGCTGTCATTTAAGCTGGTGGACACACACAGCTTCAAACAGCTCGTGTCACTTGCTGTCCCACAGTATGTTGTTCCCAGCCGCCACTACTTCTCCAAGAGAGCCGTGCCTTCCCTGCACAAACAAGTGTCCGATAAAATCAAGTGTGCACTGCGCAACGCCATCTGTGGCAAGGTCCACCTAACCACAGATACGTGGACCAGTAAGCACGGCCAGGGACGCTATATCTCCCTAACTGCACACTGGGTAAATGTAGTGGCGGCTGGGCCCCAGGCGGAGAGCTGTTTGGCGCACGTCCTTCCGCCGCCAAGGATCGCAGGGCAACATTCTTTGCCTCCTGTCTCCTCCTCCTCCTACTCAGCTTCCTCCTCCTCTTCTTCCACCTGCTCATCCAGTCAGCCACACACCTTCACCACCAACTTCAGCACAGCCCGGGGTAAACGTCAGCAGGCCATTCTGAAACTCATATGTTTGGGGGACAGGCCCCACACCGCACAGGAGTTGTGGTGGGGTATAGAACAACAGACCGACGAGTGGTTGCTGCCGGTGAGCCTCAGGCCCGGCCTGGTGGTGTGTGATAATGGGCGAAATCTCGTTGCAGCTCTGGGACTAGCCGGTTTGACGCACATCCCTTGCCTGGCGCATATGCTGAATTTGGTGGTGCAGAAGTTCATTCGCAACTACCCCGACATGTCAGAGCTGCTGCATAAAGTGCGGGCCGTCTGTTCGCGCTTCCGGTGTTCACACCCTGCCGCTGCTCGCCTGTCTGCGCTACAGCGTAACTTCGGCCTTCCCGCTCACCGCCTCATATGCGACGTACCCACCAGGTGGAACTCCACCTTGCATATGCTGGACAGACTGTGCGAGCAGCAGCAGGCCATAGTGGAGTTTCAGCTGCAGCACGCACGGGTCAGTCGCACTGCGGATCAGACACACTTCACCACCAATGACTGGGCCTCCATGCGAGACCTGTGTGCCCTGTTGCGCTGTTTCGAGTACTCCACCAACATGGCCAGTGGCGATGACGCCGTTATCAGCGTTACAATACCACTTCTATGTCTCCTTGAGAAAACACTTAGGGCGATGATGGAAGAAGAGATGGCCCAGGAGGAAGAGGAGGAAGAGGGGTCATTTTTAGCACTTTCAGGCCAGTCTCTTCAAAGTGACTCAGAGGGAGGTTTTTTGCAACACCAGAGGCCAGGTACAAATGTGGCCAGACAGGGCCCACTACTGGAGGACGAGGAGGACGAGGATGAGGAGGAGGTGGAGGAGGATGAGGATGAAGCATGTTCACAGCGGGGTGGCACCCAAAGCAGCTCGGGCCCATCACTGGTGCGTGGCTGGGGGGAAACACAGGACGATGACGATACGCCTCCCACAGAGGACAGCTTGTCCTTACCTCTGGGCAGCCTGGCACACATGAGCGACTACATGCTGCAGTGCCTGCGCAACGACAGCAGAGTTGCCCACATTTTAATGTGTGCGGAATACTGGGTTGCCACCCTGCTGGATCCCCGGTACAAAGACAATGTGCCCACCTTACTTCCTACACTGGAGCGTGATAGGAAGATGCGCGAGTACAAGCGCACGTTGGTAGACGCGCTACTGAGAGCATTCCCAAATGTCACAGGGGAACCAGTGGAAGCCCAAGGCGAAGGCAGAGGAGGAGCAAGAGGTCGCCAACGCAGCTGTGTCACGGCCAGCTCCTCTGAGGGCAGGGTTAGCATGGCAGAGATGTGGAAAAGTTTTGTCACCACGCCACAGCTAACTGCACCACCACCTGATACGGAACGTGTTAGCAGGAGGCAACATTTCACTAACATGGTGGAACAGTACCTGTGCACACCCCTCCACGTACTGACTGATGGTTCGGCCCCATTCAACTTCTGGGTCTCCAAATTGTCCACGTGGCCAGAGCTAGCCTTTTATGCCTTGGAGGTGCTGGCCTGCCCGGCGGCCAGCGTTTTGTCTGAACGTGTATTCAGCACGGCAGGGGGCGTCATTACAGACAAACGCAGCCGCCTGTCTACAGCCAATGTGGACAAGCTGACGTTCATAAAAATGAACCAGGCATGGATCCCACAGGACCTGTCCATCCCTTTTGCAGATTAGATATTAACTACCTCCCCTTAACAATATATTATTCTACTCCAGGGCACTTCCTCATTCAATACTATTTTTAATTTCATTTTACCATTATATTGCGGGGCAACCCAAAGTTGAATGAACCTCTCCTCTGTCTGGGTGCCGGGGCCTAAATGTGTGACAGTGGCCTGTTCCAGTGGTGGGTGACGTGAAGCCTTATTCTCTGCTATGACATGAAGACTTATTCTGTGCTGACATGAAGCCAGATTCTCTGTTACGCGACCTCTCTCCTCTGCCTGGGTGCCTAGGCCTAAATATGTGACAGTGGCCTGTTCCAGTGGTGGGTGACGTGAAGCCTGATTCTCTGCTATGACATGAATACAGATTCTGCGCTGACATAAGGCCAGATTCTCTGTTACGGGACCTCTCTCCTCTGCCTGGGTGCCTGGGCCTAAATGTTTGACAGTGGCCTGTTCCAGTGGTGGGTGACGTGAAGCCTGATTCTCTGCTATGACATGAATACAGATTCTGCGCTGACATAAGGCTAGATTCTCTGTTACGGGACCTCTCTCCTCTGCCTGGGTGCCTGGGCCTAAATGTTTGACAGTGGCCTGTTCCAGTGGTGGGTGACGTGAAGCCTGATTCTCTGCTATGACATGAATACAGATTCTGCGCTGACATAAGGCCAGATTCTCTGTTACGGGACCTCTCTCCTCTGCCTGGGTGCCTGGGCCTAAATGTGTGACAGTGGCCTGTTCCAGTGGTGGGTGACGTGAAGCCTGATTCTCTGCTATGACATGAAGACAGATTCTGCGCTGACATAAGGCCAGATTCTCTGTTACGGGACCTCTCTCCTCTGCCTCGGTGCCTGGGCCTAAATGTGTGACAGTGGCCTGTTCCAGTGGTGGGTGACGTGAAGCTTGATTCTCTGCTATGACATGAAGACTGATTCTGCGCTGACATAAGGCCAGATTCTCTGTTACGGGACCTCTCTCCTCTGCCTGGGTGCCTGGGCCTAAATGTTTGACAGTGGCCTGTTCCAGTGGTGGGTGACGTGAAGCCTGATTCTCTGCTATGACATGAAGACAGATTCTGCGCTGACATAAGGCCAGATTCTCTGTTACGGGACCTCTCTCCTCTGCCTGGGTGCCTGGGCCTAAATGTGTGACAGTGGACTGTTCCAGTGGTGGGTGACGTGAAGCCTGATTCTCTGCTATGACATGAATACAGATTCTGCGCTGACATAAGGCCAGATTCTCTGTTACGGGACCGCTCTCCTCTGTCTGGGTGCCGGGGCCTAAATGTGTGACAGTGGCCTGTTCCAGTGGTGGGTGACGTGAAGCCTGATTCTCTGCTATGACATGAATACAGATTCTGCGCTGACATAAGGCCAGATTCTCTGTTATGGGACCTCTATCGTCTGCCTGGGTGCCTGGGCCTAAATGTGTGACAGTGGCCTGTTCCAGTGGTGGGTGACGTGAAGCCTGATTCTCTGCTATGACATGAAGACAGATTCTGCGCTGACATAAGGCCAGATTCTCTGTTACGGGACCTCTCTCCTCTGCCTGGGTGCCTGGGCCTAAATGTGTGACAGTGGCCTGTTCCAGTGGTGGGTGACGTGAAGCCTGATTTCTCTGCTATGACATGAAGACAGATTCTGTGCTGACATCAGGCCAGATTCTCTGTTACGGGACCTCTCTCCTCTGCCTGGGTGCCGGGTCCTAAATGTGTGACAGTGGCCTGTTCCAGTGGTGGGTGACGTGAAGCCTGATTCTCTGCTATGACATGAAGACTGATTCGGCGCTGACATGAAGCCAGATTCTCTGCTATGGCATGAAGAGACTGATTCTCTGCTGACATGAAGCCAGATTCTTTGCTATGGCATGAAGAGACTGATTCTCTGCTGATGTGAAGCCAGATTCTCTGCTATGGGACCTCTGTCCAATTGATATTGGTTCATTTTTATTTTTTTAATTTTTATTTTAATTAATTTCCCTATCCACATTTGTTTGCAGGGGATTTACCTACATGTTGCTGCCTTTTGCAGCCCTCTAGCTCTTTCCTGGGCTGTTTTAAAGCCTTTTTAGTGCCCAAAAGTTCGGGTCCCCATTGACTTCAATGGGGTTCGGGTTCGGGACGAAGTTCGGATCGGGTTCGGATCCCGAACCCGACCATTTCCGGGAAGTTCGGCCGAACTTCTCGAACCCGAACATCCAGGTGTTCGCTCAACTCTAATGACAACCTAAAAATATATAATCATTAAAAGACAATAGTAATTAGGATAAACCCATATGTTACAATAACTACAGTACATTAAATCTAAAATCGTGGCTGAGGTAGTAAAATTGTAGACGTCGTAGTTATCGTGGAAGCAGGTGTATCGCAGCCCTCAATCAGTATTTTGTGGAAGCAGGTGTATCGTAGGCCTCTATCAATATTTGGTGGAAGCAGGTATATTAATCCCCTTAATCAGTATTTTGTTGAAGCAGGTATATAGAACCCCTTTATCAATATTTGGTGGAATCAGGTATTACGCTCCCCTTAATCAGTATTTTGTGGAAGCAGGTATATTGCACCCCTCAATCAGTATTTTGTGGAAGCAGGTGTATCGCAGGCCTCAATCAGTATTTTGTGGGAGCAGGTATATCGCTTGCCTCAATTAGTATTTGGTGGATGCAGGTATATCGCAAACCTCAATCAGTATTTTGTGGAAACAGGTATATAGAACCCCTTAATCAATATTTGGTGGAAGCAGGTGTATCGCAAACCTCAATCAGTATTTTGTGGAAGCAGGTGTATCGCAGGCCTCAAACAATATTTGGTGGAAGCAGGTATATCGCACCTCTTAATCTGTATTTTGTGGAAACAGGTATATAGAACCCCTTAATCAATATTAGGTGGAAGCAGGCATATCACACCCCTCAATCAGTAGTTTGTGGAAGCAGGTGTATCGCAGGCCTCAATTAGTATTTGGTGGATGCAGGTATATCGCAAACCTCAATCAGTATTTTGTGGAAACAGGTATATAGAACCCCTTAATCAATATTTGGTGGAAGCAGGTGTATCGCATACCTCAATTAATATTTTGTGGAAGCAGATGTATCACAGGCCTCAATCAATATTTTGTGGAAGCAGGTATATCGCACCACTCAATCTGTATTTTGTAGAAGCAGGTGTATCGCATCCCCCAATCAGTATTTTGTAAAAGCAGGTGTATCGTAGGCCTCAATCAATATTTGGTGGAAGCAGGTATATTAATCCCCTTTATCAATATTTGGTGGAAGCAGGTATATCGCACCCCTTAATCAGTATTTTGTGGAAGCAGGTGTATAGCAGGCCTCAATCAGTATTTTGTTGAAGCAGATGTATTGCAGGCCTTAATTAGCATTTGGTGGATGCAGGTATATCGCAAACCTCAATCAGTATTTTGTGGAAACAGCTATATAGAACCCGTTAATCAATCTTTGGTGGAAGCAGGTCTATCGCAAACCTCAATCAGTTTTTGTGGAAGCAGGTGTATCGCAGGCCTCAATCAATATTTGGTGGAATCAGGTGTATCGCACCCCTCAATCAGTATTTTGTGGAAGTTGGTGTATCGTAGGCCTCAATCAATATTTGGTTGAAGCAGATATATCAAACCCCTTAATCAGTATTTTGCGGAAGCAGGTATATCGCACCCCTCAATGTGTATTTTGTGGAAGCAGGTATATAAATCTCCTTAATCAGTATTTTGCAGAAGCAGGTATATGGCACCACTCAATCAGTATCTTAAGAAAGCAGGTGTATCGCAGCCCATAATCACTATTTTGTGGAAGCAGGTGTATCGTAGGCCTCAATCAATATTTGGTGGAAGCAGGTATATTAATCCCCTTAATCAGTATTTTGTGGAAGCAAGTGTATTGTAGGCCTCAATCAATATTTGGTTGAAGCAAGTATATCAAACCCCTTAATCAGTATTTTGCGGAAGGAGTTATATCGCACCCCTCGATCTGTATTTTCTGGAAGCAAGTATATCAAACCCCTTAATCAGTATTTTACAGAAGCAGGTATATCGCACCACTCAATCAGTATTTTGTGGAAGCAGGTGTATCGCATCCCCCAATCAGTATTTTGTAAAAGCAGGTGTATCGTAGGCCTCAATCAATATTTGGTGGAAGCAGGTATATTAATCCCCTTAATCAGTATTTTGTGGAAGCAGGTGTATCGCAGGCCTCAATCAATATTTGGTGGAAGCAGGTATATTAATCCCCTTAATCAGTATTTTGTGGAAGCAGGTGTATCGTAGGCTTCAATCAATAGTTGGTTTCAGCAGGTATATCAATCCCCTTAATCAGTATTTTGTGGAAGCAGGTATATTGCACCCCTCAATCTGTATTTTGTGGAAGTAGGCATATAGAACCCCTTAATCAATATTTGGTGGAAGCAGGTATATGAAACTCCTTAATCAGTATTTTGCGGAAGCAGGTATATTGCAGGTCTCAATCAATATTTGGTGGAAGTAGGTATATCAATCCCTTTATCAGTATTTTGTGGAAGCAGTTGTATCACAGGCGGCCTCAATCAATAATTGCTGGAAGCAGGTATATAAATCCCCTTAATCAGTATTTTGTGGAAGCAGGTATATTGCACCCCTTAATCTGTATTTTGTGGAAACAGGTTTATCAAACCCCTTAATCAGAAATTTGTGGAAGCAGGTATATCAATCCCCTTAATGAGTATTTTGTGGAAGCGGGTATATAGAACCCCTTAATCAATATTTAGTGGAAGCAGGTATATTGCATCCCTCAATCTGTATTTTGTGGAAGCAGGTATATCGCACCCCTCAATCATTATTTTGTGGAAACAGGTATATAGAACCCCTTAATCAATATTTTGTGCAAGCAGGTATATCCCATCTCTCAATCAGTATTTTGTGGAAGCAGGTATATAAAAACCCCTTAATCAGTATTTTGTGGAAGCAGGTATATCACATCCCTCAATCTGTATTTTGTGGAAGCAGGTATATAGAACCCATTAATCAATATTTCGTTGAAGCAGGTATATTAAACTCTCAATCAGTATTTTGTGGAAACAGGTGTATCGCAGGCCTCAATCAATTTTTGGTGGAAGCAGGTATATCATTCCCATTAATCAGTATTTTATGGAAGCAGGTATATCAGTCCCCTTAATCAGTGTTTTGTTAAAGCAGGTATATTGCACCCCTCAAACATTATTTTGTGGAAGCAGGTATATAGAACCCCTTAATCAATATTTGGTGGAAGCAGGTATATTGAACCCCTTAATCCGTATTTTGTGGATGTAGATGTATTAAACCCCTCAGTATTTTGTAGAAACAGGTATATAGAACCCCTTAATCAATATTTTGTGGAAGCTGGTATAAAAAAAAACCTTAAAGGGAACCTGTCACCTCTACTATGCTACCTGCACTGAGCGTTTCTAAATGTTCATTGTGTTACCCTAAACATATCAATTAAATTTTTTATTTAATTTGCAGATGAATTCAATAAGTATTATTATTTTTGTACTTCCCGCCTTTTATGCAAATTAACATAAAAGAGTAATTTCTTACTTGTGTGACCAGAGAAGAGTCATATTTTCAAGCTCTGACTCATCTCAGGTTAATTTGCATAAGTATCAAATCGTTTTTTTTACACAATAAAAGCACACAGAGCTGTGGGGACTGGGTATTGTGGATGTGCTAGCGGCCATCTAGCAACCTATGTCCTCAGCTCTATACCCAAAATCCAGGTGACAGGTTCCCTTTAATTAGTATTTTGTGGAAGCAGGTATATCAATCCCATTAATCAGTATTTTGTGGAAGCAGGCATATAGAACCCCTTAATCAATCTTTTGGTGGAAGCAGGTATATTACACCCCTCAATCTGTATTTTGTGGAAGCAGGTATATAGAACCCCTTAATCAATATTTGGTGGAAGCAGGCATGTCAAACTCCTTAATCAGTATTTTGTGGAAGCAGGTTTATCGCAGGCCTCAATCAATATTTGGTGGAAGCAGGTATATTAATCCTCTTAATCAGTATTTTGTGGAAGCAGGTATATTGCACCCCTCAATCTGTATTTTGTGGAAGCAGGTATATAGAACCCCTTAATTAATATTTGGTGAAAGCAGGTATATCGCACCCCTCAATCAGTATTTTGTGGAGGCAGGTATATCTCAGGCCTCAATCAATATTTGGTGGAAGCAGTTATATTAAACCCCTTAATCAGTATTTTGTGGAAGCAGGTATATTGCACCCCTCAATCAGTTATTTTGGGGGCAACAGGTTTATCACACCCGTTGCAAATAGTTGCACCAATAGCACTTGTCCCTCTATATACCTGCGGTATCGCAGCAGAACCGCACACAACTGCTGCACAATACAAATACACTATATACTTTCTATGTTAGAAAGTACATTATAGGTATATTACACCCCTCAATCATAATTTTTTTTTGGAGCAACAGGTATATCACACCAGTTGCAGTTAGGTATTCCAATAGCGTTTGTCCCTCTATATAGCTGCAGTATAGCAGCAGAACCGCACACAACTGCTGCACAATACAAATGCACTATAATATACTTTCTATGTTATAAAGTATATTATAAGTATATCACACCCCTCAGTATATCACACCTATCGATAGCACACCTATACCAGTCCTTGAAAGGACTTTTGTGGCCCTATTAGCTAGCGTTTGGTGTCCCTAACAGTCTGCCCCTGCTCCACAAAGCAACCTCTCCCTACACTGGCAAAACACAGAATGTAAAATGGCTGCCAGATAAGGGAACTGTTATAGGGTGGGGGTGTGTCCTTGTACTAAAATGTCTCAATTGGCTGTCCTGTTCCACCTGATGGATGTGTAATGGGTCAGAGTTCGGCGCAATGCAAAAGAATATTGCGCATGCGAACATCGCCATATGTTTGCATGTTCGGCGAATCGCGAACGAGTAAAGTTCGCCGCAAAACAACTGCCAGCAAACCGCAAGGCCATCTCTACTTACAGGTTCTTTATGCCTTGTTTTTAGGTACTTGTCTTAAACTAAAGTTCTTTAACTCCAGTTATTCACAAGCCACTTAGTGTAGAAAGCCCAGTAAGCACAAAGTTAATACCTATAGTTAATATATAGAGTTGAGCGAACCCGAACTGTAAAGTTCGGGTTCGTACCGAACTTTAGGGTTTTCGGCACCCGGACCCGAACCCGAACATTTACGTAAAAGTTCGGGTTCGGTATTCGGCGATTTTTATGGTGCTTTTTGAAAGGCTGCATAGCAGCCAATCAACAAGCGTCATACTACTTGCCCCAAAAGGCCATCACAGCCATGCCTACTATTGGCATGGCTGTGATTGGCCAACTACAGCATGTGACCCAGCCTCTATTTAAGCTGGAGTCACGTAGCGCCACCTGTCACTCTGCTCGGATTAGTGTAGGGAGAGGCTGTAGCTGCTGTGAGGGAGAGATCAGAGAGAAATCTTATTAAGAACAGTTTTTTGTACTCAGCGATCTACAGCAAAAGTGTTTTGTGGGTGCAGTGCACAATTTTTCTAAGCCTGCCCTGAGCCAAGAACTGCTGAAAACGAACTTTTTTTTCTTCATTTAGTCAATATCTATACATGATCGGCAGCCATTTTATGCAACGATAGTGCACCAGCACAGGCTATCTGCAAGTCCAGAAATACAGCTTTGGCATACTGGGGTGAAAAAAGCCTCTGATATACTGCACATCTGGGATTAGACAAGCATAAGTGACTGTCACATTTTGGACAGAAATACAGCTTTTTGGTTAGGGTGAAAAAACCCTCTAATATACTGCACATCTGGGATTAGACAAGCATAAGTGACTGTCACATTTAGGACAGAAATACAGCTTTTTCGTTAGGGTGAAAAAACCCTCTAATATACTGTACATCTGGGATTACACGTGCATAAGTGACTGTCACATTTAGGCCAGAAATATGGCTTTTTGGTTACTGGGGTGAAAAAACCCTCTAATATACTGCACATCTGTGATTACACGTGCATAGGTGACTGTCACATTTAGGCCACAAATAAGGCTTTTAGGATACTGTGTTGAAAAATCCCTCTGATATACTGCACATCTGGGATTACACTTGCATAGGTGACTGTCACATTTAGGCCACAAATACCGCTGTCATATAGAGTTTTAAAAACAAAAATAGAGTGCAATACCCTACATCAGGGTTTATATTGGCGGTTAATTTTTTTTAACATACTTAACCACTTTTTACTTTGCTTTGTGAATGCTAACTATGAGGCAAACATCTAATAAGGGACACGGTCATGGTGGTGGTATTGGTGGAGCCTCTGGTGAAGGGAGAGGACTTGGCCGTTCTGCCACAGCTACACGTCATACTGAACCTACTACCTCAGGTCCCAGTAGCCGCCAGAATCTACAGCGATATTTGGTTGGGCCTAATGCCGTTCTAAGGATGGTAAGGCCTGAGCAAGTACAGGCGCTAGTCAATTGGGTGGCCGACAGTCGATCCAGCATGTTCACATTATCTCCCACTCAGTCTTCTGCAGAAAGCGCACAGGTGGCGCATGAAACCCATGCCCATCAGTCTGTCACATCACCCCCGTGCATATCGGGGAACCTGTCTGAGCCTCAAGTCATGCAGCAGTCTCTTATGCTGTTTGAAGACTCTGCTGGCAGGGTTTCCCAAGGGCATCCACCTAGCCCTTCCCCAGGGGTGGAAGACATAGAATGCACTGATGCACAACCACTTATGTTTCCTGATGAGGACATGGGAATACCACCTAAGCACGTCTCTGATGATGACAAAACACAGGTGCCTACTGCTGCGTCTTTCTGCAGTGTACAGACTGAAAAGGAGGTCAGGGAGGAAGACTGGGTGGAAGACGATGCAGGGGACGATGAGGTCCTAGACCCCACATGGAATTAAGGTCGTGCCACTGACTTCAGAAATCGGAGGAAGAGGCAGTGGTGAGACCGAGCCAACAGCGTAGAAAAAGCGGGAGCAGGGTGCAAAAGCAGAGCAGCCTTCGCCAAAACAGTTCGCCTGCTACTGGCCACCGTCAACAGGGACCGAGCACACCAAAGGCAGCTTCAAGGAGTTCCCTGGCATGGCACTTCTTCACACAATGTGCTGACGACAAGACCCGAGTGGTTTGCACGCTGTGCCATTAGAGCCTGAAGCGAGGCATTAACGTTCTGAACCTTAGCACAACCTGCATGACCAGGCATCTTCATGCGAGACACGTGCTGCAGTGGAGTAAGCACCTTCAAGACCAAGAAAGGGCTCAGGCCCCTCCTGCTCCCTCGGCCTTTTCCTCCACCTCTGGAGGAACGTTGGCACCTGCCGCCCAGCAAACAGAGGATGTGCCACCAACAACACCACCTCCGTCACCAAGCATCTCCACCATGTCACACGGAAGCGTTCAGCTCTCCATCTCACAAACCTTTGAGAGAAAGCGTAAATTCCCACCTAGCCACCCTGGCCCTGAATGCCAGCATTTCTAAACTGCTGGCTTTTGAAATGCTGTCATTCAGGCTGGTGGAGACAGACAGCTTCAAACAGCTCATGTCGCTTGCTGTCCCACAGTATGTCGTTCTCAGCCGCCACTACTTCTCCAGGGAAGCCGTGCCCTCCCTGCACAACCAAGTATCGGATAAAATCAAGTGTGCACTGCGCAACGCCATCTGTGGCAAGGTCCACCTAACCACAGATACGTGGACCAACAAGCACGACCAGGGAAGCTATATCTCCCTTACTGCACACTGGATAAATGTAGTGGCGGCTGGGCCCCAGGTGGAGAGCTGTTTGGCGCACGTCCTTCTGCCGCCAAGGATCGCAGGGCATCATTCTTTGCCTCCTGTTGCCTCCTCTTCCTACTCAGCTTCCTCCTCCTCTTTTACCACCTCCTCATCCGGTCAGCGACAGACCTTCACCACCAACTTCAGCACAGCAAGGGGTAAACATCAGCAGGCCATTCTGAAACTGATGTGTTTGGGGGACAGGCCCCACACCGCGCAGGAGTTGTGGTGGGGTATAGAGCAACAGACCGACGAGTGGTTGCTGCCAGTGGGCATCAAGCCCGGCCTGGTGGTGTGCGATAATGGGCGAAATCTCGTTGCAGCTCTGGGACTAGCCGGTTTGACGCACATCCCTTGCCTGGCGCATGTGCTGAATTTGGTGGTGCAGAAATTTAATTAACAACTACCCCGACATGTCAGAGCTGCTGCATAAAGTGCGGGCCGTCTGTTCGCGCTTCCGGCGTTCTCATCCTGCCACCGCTCGGCTGTCTGCTCTACAGCGTAACTTCGGCCTTCCCGCTTACCGCCTCATATGCGACGTGCCCACCAGGTGGAACTCCACCTTGCACATGCTGGAGAGACTGCGCGAGCAGCAGCAGGCCATAGTGGAGTTTCAGCTGCAGCACGCACGGGTGAGTCACACTGCGGAACAGCACCACTTCACCACCAATGACTGGGCCTCCATGCGAGACCTGTGTGCCCTGTTGCGCTGTTTCGAGTACTCCACCAACATGGCCAGTGGCGATGATGCCGTTATCAGCGTTACAATACCACTTCTATGTCTCCTTGAGAAAACACTTAAGGTGATGATGGAAGAGGATGTGGCCGAGGATGAGGAGGAGGAAGAGGGGTCATCTCTAACACTTTCAGGCCAGTCTTTTAGAAGTGGCTCAGAAAGAGGATTTTTGCAACAGCAGAGGCCAGGTACAAATTTGGCCAGCCAGGGCCCACTACTGGAGGACGAGGAGGAGGAGGATGAGGAGGAGGAGGAGGAGGAGGAGGAGGAGGATGGGGATGAAGCATGTTCACAGCGGGGTGGTATCCAACGCAGCTCGGGCCCATCACTGGTGCATGGCTGGGGGGATACGGAGGACGCAGACGATACGCCTCCCACAGAGGACAGCTTGTCCTTACCGCTGGGCACCCTGGCACACATGAGCGACTACATGCTGCAGTGCCTGCGCAACGACTGTAGAGTTGCCCACATTTTAACGTGTGCTGACTACTGGGTGGCCACCCTGCTGGATCCCCATTAAAAAGACAATATGCCGTCCTTAATTCCCTCACTGGAGCGTGATTGGAAGATGCGGCACTACAGGCGCACGCTGGTAGACGCGCTCCTGAGAGCATTCCCGACTGACCCCGGGGGACAAGTGGAAGCACAAGGTGAAGGCAGGGGAGGAAGAAGAGGTCGCCAACGCATCTGTGTCAGCGTCAGCACCTCAGAAGGCAGGGTTAGCATGGCCGACATGTGGAAAAGCTTTGTCACCTCGCCGCAACAACCGGCCCCAACTGCTGATATGGAGTGTGTTAGCAGGAGGCAGCATTTGAACAACATGGTGGAACAGTACCTGTGCACATGCCTACACGTACTGACTGATGGTTCTGCCCCATTCAACTTCTGGGTCTCCAAATTGTCCACATGGCCAGAGCTTGCCCTGTATGCCTTGGAGGTGCTGGCCTGCCCTGCAGCCAGTGTACTCTCTGAATGTGTATTTAGCACGGCAGGAGGCGTCATTACAGACAGACGCAGCCGCCTGTCCACAGCCAATGTGGACAAGCTCACGTTCATTAAAATGAACCAGGCTTGGATCCCACAAGACTTGTCTGTACCTTGTGCAGAATAGACATTTATACCACCATCAAACATACATTCTTGTACTCAAGTCAAGTGCAATGATTCTTTGTTTAATTTATTTTTATTTGTCCCAATATTTTGGGGGCTACCTACCCCAATAAAAAAAAAAAAAACATTGTTGGCTACCTCCTCCTCCTCCTCCATTGCTGCCTCCACCTACAACACCACATTCACCACCTCCTCAACCTCCGACTCCATATCCACCTCCTTCTCTGAGTTGCAGGTTAATAATTTGTAATTTTTTGTTATTTTATTTCATTTTAAGTTATTTCCCCATCCACATTTGTTTGCAGAGCAGTTGCCATGCTCTTAAGCACATTTTACTGCCTTTTACATCCCTCTAGCCTTTTCAAGGACTATTTTAGAGCCATTTTAATTAAAAAAAATTGCCAATTTTAGTGTCCTAAATTGAAAAATTCTTATTTTCAATTGTCGGGTGCCATTTTACCATTTTTGGCGTATACAAACCCCTGTTGTGCCTGGGTGACAGTGGCCTAAATCTCTCAAAATCCTCTGTTCTATTGCTGGGTGACATGAACCCCCTTTTGCCATGAATGAACCCCTGCTGTGCCTGGGTGACAGGGGCCTAAATCTCTCAAAATCTTCTGTTCTATTGCTTGGTGACATAAACCCCCCTTTGCCGTGAATGAACCCCTGCTGTGCCTGGGTGACAGGGGCCTAAATCTCTCAAAATCCTCTGTTGTATTGCTGGGTGACATGAACCCCCTTTTGCTGTGAATGATCTCCTGCTCTGCATTGCTGACAGAGAACTAAATTTAGTAAAAACATCTGTTACTGATCGTAAGATGCGCGACTACAAGCGCACGCTGATGATGGCATTCCCACCTGACAGCGGGGGCACAGTGGAAGCACAAGGCGAAGGCAGAGTAGGAGGAAGAGGTTTCTAACGCAGCTGGGGCACCGCCAGCACCTGAGAAGGCAGGGTTAGCATGGCCAAAATGTGGAAAAGCTTTGTCAGCCTGGGGGTGCTGACCTGCCCTGCAGCCAGTGTATAGTGTGAACGTGTGTTTAGCACGGCAGAGAGCATTATCACAGGCCGCAGCCAATGTGGACAAGCTTACGTTTATTAAAATGAACCAGGCATGGATCCCACAGGACTTGTCCGTACCTTGTGCAGAATAGACATTTATACCAGCCTCAACCATCCATTCTTGTACTCAAGTGCACTTATTCTTTGTTTTATTTTGTCATATGTCCCAATATTTGGGGGATACCCCAATTTAAAAATAAAAAATAACACAAATCAGTGTTGGCTACCTATTCCTCCTTCACCGCCGCTTCCACCTACACCGCCACGTCAACCTACACCGCCACATCCACCCATCCACCGCCTCCTCAACCTCCTACTCCTAGATCCAGATTGTTATTTTTAATTTTTCTGTATTTTATGTTATTTTAAGTCATTTCTCTATACACATTTGTTTGCAGAACAGTTGTCATGCTCTTAAGCACATTTTGATGCCTTTTGCAGTCCTCTAGCCCTTTCCAGGACTATTTTAGAGCCATTTTACTGCCCAAAAGTTCAGTTCCCCATTGACTTCAATGGGGTTCGGGGTCAAGTTCGTGTCAAGTTCGGGTCCCGAACCCGAACTTTTTTTTCAAGTTCGGCCGAACCTGCCGAACCCGAACATCCAGGTGTCCGCTCAACTCTATTAATATAGTTAATAGGTACAGGTTGATTTAAAGAAATTCTGCAGCCAATTCTTGATTAAAGGGAACCTGTCACCATGAAAAAAGCTAAATAATCTGCAGGCATCATGTTATAGAGCAGGAGGAGCTGAGTAGTTTGATATATAATTTTGTGGGAAAAGATTCAGTGAAATTTATATTGTATTCATTTAGATTCCTGCTCATTCTGAACTTTGAAGTCAAGGAGGCTGTCCTATCAGTGATTGACAGCTATCTCTGCATTGAAAATAATGGAGGAAATGCTGTCAGTCACTTTATAGGACCTCCTCTTTGACTTCAAAGCCCAGAATGAGCAGGAATTTACAAATTTACATGAATGAAATATAAATTTTACTGAAACTTTTCCCACCTACAGAACTATATATCAATCTGCTCAGCTCCTCCAAGAGGCGGGAAAGAGGGAGCAGCAAGCTTGACTTGAACCGAGAAACCTCTGCCCCTATGGCTTCTAGAGATAATTTACATTAGCGGCAGGGGATTAAAAGTCTTTTTTCATGGATTATCTGCATCAGACAGCAAGTACAAAACAAACATTAGAATCACACTAAAGACTTCTACAAGGTAATACTGGCCGTTTAATATGCGTTTTGTAGCTGGTTCCCTTTAAATTCTGCTGACAGTGATTTCTATTGCATTGTTTTTAGTTACTGTGTAAAGAACTGAAGCTCAAATGATCCAGTACAAAAGTAATGATTGGTATAATTTGAGTGCTCTAAAGGTTATCCAAAAATGAAAAGGTCACCCCTGTATCCGACACTGCTTTTCGTTAGCCATGTTTGAAATCCAGCTTAATGTATGTATTCCATCACTTTAGATGTTGTTTATATGTTTGGCTTTATGAATGATTGCATTGCAATTTACACTCATTAGTTTACCAGGGGAGTCCATAGAGCTTCATGCTGCAGAGACCCTCATCATTTACTTATTCTGTGCATCATAAGAGAAGAAATGTTTAAGCTTAGCAGCTAGGTTATGTACTACATCATAAGTAGAGTTGAGCGAACACCTGGATGTTCGGGTTCGACGAGTTCGGCCGAACTTTCGAAAAATGTTCGGGTTCGGGATCCGAACTCGACCCGAACTTCATCCCGAACCCGAACCCCATAGAAGTCAATGGGGACCCGAACTTTTGGGCACTAAAAAGGCTGTAAAACACACCCGGAAAGGGCTAGAGGGCTGCAAAAGGCAGCAAAATGTAGTTAAATCCCCTGCAAACAAATGTAGATAGGGAAATGATGAGTTAACATAAAATAAATAAAAATTAAACAATATTAATTGGAGTGAGGTCCCATAGCACAGAATCAGGCTTCAAGTCACCCACCAATGGAGAAGTTCACTTACTATTATTTTGACCACTGCACCCAGACAAAGGAGAGAGGTCCCACAGCAGAGAACCAGGCATCATATCACCCACCACAGGAGTAGGCCACCATTTAGTTACTTTGACCCCTACACCCAGACGGAGGAGAGAGGTTACACAGCAGAGAATCAGGCATTTAGATCACCCACCACAGGAGTAGGCCACCATTGAATCAGACCCCGGCAACCATGTCAGATGGCACAAGCATAAGCTTTATATCAATCAGCACAGGAGAAGGCGACTTTGACAGACTTTGACCCCTACACCCGGACGGAGGAGAGAGGTTTCAAAGCAGAGAATCAGGCATTTAGATCACCCACCACAGGAGTAGGCCCCAATTTAATGGGACCCCGGCAACCATGTCAGATGGCACAACCATCAGCTTCATATCAATCAGCACAGGAGAAGGCGACTTTGAAAGACTTTGACCCCTACACCCAGACGGAGGAGAGAGGTTTCACAGCAGAGAATCAGGCATTTAGATCACCCACCACAGGAGTAGGCCCCCATTGAATCAGACCCTGGCAACCATGTCAGATGGCACAACCATCAGCTTTATATCAATCAGCACAGGAGAAGGCGACTTTGAAAGACTTTGACCCCTACACCCAGATGGAGGAGAGAGGTTTTACAGCAGAGAATCAGGCATCATATCAACCACCACAGTAGAAGCCACCATTTAGTTACTTTGACCCCTGCACCCAGGAAGAGGAGAGAGGCACCACAGCACATATTCTGGCATCATATCAGCCACCACAGGAGAAGCCACCATTGAGTTACTTTGACCCCCGCACCCAGGAAGAGGAGAGAGGCACCACAGCACATATTCTGGCATCATATCAGCCACCACAGGAGAAGCCACCATTGAGTTACTTTGACCCCCGCACCCAGGAAGAGGAGAGAGGCACCACAGCACATATTCTGGCATCATATCAGCCACCACAGGAGAAGCCACCATTGAGTTACTTTGACCCCTGCACCCAGGAAGAGGAGAGAGGCCCCACAGCACATATTCTGGCATCATATCAGCCACCACAGGAGAAGCCACCATTTAGTTACTTTGACCCCTTCACCCAAACAGAGGAGAGAGGTTCCACATCAGAGAATCAGGCATCATATCAACCACCACAGGAGTAGGCCACAATTTAATGGGACCCCGGCAACCATGTCAGATGGCACAACCATACGCTTCATATCAATCAGCACAGGAGAAGGCGACTTTGAAAGACTTTGACCCCTACACCCAGACGGAGGAGAGAGGTTTCACAGCAGAGAATCAGGCATTTAGATCACCCACCACAGGAGTAGGCCCCCATTGAATCAGACCCTGGCAACCATGTCAGATGGCACAACCATCAGCTTTATATCAATCAGCACAAGAGAAGCCACCATTGAGTTACTTTGACCCCTGCACCCAGGAAGAGGAGAGAGGCCCCACAGCACATATTCTGGCATCATATCAGCCACCACAGGAGAAGCCACCATTGAGTTACTTTGACCCCCGCACCCAGGAAGAGGAGAGAGGCACCACAGCACATATTCTGGCATCATATCAGCCACCACAGGAGAAGCCACCATTGAGTTACTTTGACCCCTGCACCCAGGAAGAGGAGAGAGGCCCCACAGCACATATTCTGGCATCATACTAACCACCACAGGAGAAGCCACCATTGAGTTACTTTGACCCCTGCACCCAGGAAGAGGAGAGAGGCCCCACAGCACATATTCTGGCATCATATCACCCACCACAGGAGAAGCCACCATTGAGTTACTTTGACCCCCGCACCCAGGAAGAGGAGAGAGGCACCACAGCACATATTCTGGCATCATATCAGCCACCACAGGAGAAGCCACCATTGAGTTACTTTGACCCCTGCACCCAGGAAGAGGAGAGAGGCCCCACAGCACATATTCTGGCATCATATCAGCCACCACAGGAGAAGCCACCATTGAGTTACTTTGACCCCCGCACCCAGGAAGAGGAGAGAGGCACCACAGCACATATTCTGGCATCATATCAGCCACCACAGGAGAAGCCACCATTGAGTTACTTTGACCCCCGCACCCAGGAAGAGGAGAGAGGCACCACAGCACATATTCAGGCATCATATCACACACCACAGGAGAAGGCCTCTTTCAGTGATTTAGGCCTTTGGACCCAGACAGAGGAGAGAGGCACCACAGCACATATTCTGGCATCATATCAGCCACCACAGGAGAAGCCACCATTGAGTTACTTTGACCCCTGCACCCAGGAAGAGGAGAGAGGCCCCACAGCACATATTCTGGCATCATATCAGCCACCACAGGAGAAGCCACCATTTAGTTACTTTGACCCCTGCACCCAGGAAGAGGAGAGAGGCACCACAGCACATATTCTGGCATCATATCAGCCACCACAGGAGAAGCCACCATTTAGTTACTTTGACCCCTGCACCCAGGAAGAGGAGAGAGGCACCACAGCACATATTCTGGCATCATATCAGCCACCACAGGAGAAGCCACCATTGAGTTACTTTGACCCCTGCACCCAGGAAGAGGAGAGAGGCCCCACAGCACATATTCTGGCATCATATCAGCCACCACAGGAGAAGCCACCATTTAGTTACTTTGACCCCTGCACCCAGGAAGAGGAGAGAGGCACCACAGCACATATTCTGGCATCATATCAGCCACCACAGGAGAAGCCACCATTTAGTTACTTTGACCCCTGCACCCAGGAAGAGGAGAGAGGCACCACAGCACATATTCTGGCATCATATCAGCCACCACAGGAGAAGCCACCATTTAGTTACTTTGACCCCTGCACCCAGGAAGAGGAGAGAGGCACCACAGCACATATTCTGGCATCATATCAGCCACCACAGGAGAAGCCACCATTTAGTTACTTTGACCCCTGCACCCAGGAAGAGGAGAGAGGCACCACAGCACATATTCTGGCATCATATCAGCCACCACAGGAGAAGCCACCATTTAGTTACTTTGACCCCTGCACCCAGGAAGAGGAGAGAGGCACCACAGCACATATTCTGGCATCATATCAGCCACCACAGGAGAAGCCACCATTTAGTTACTTTGACCCCTGCACCCAGGAAGAGGAGAGAGGCACCACAGCACATATTCTGGCATCATATCAGCCACCACAGGAGAAGCCACCATTTAGTTACTTTGACCCCTTCACCCAAACAGAGGAGAGAGGTTCCACATCAGAGAATCAGGCATCATATCAACCACCACAGGAGTAGGCCACAATTTAGATTATTTGACCCCTGCACCCAGGAAGAGGAGAGAGGCCCCACAGCACATATTCTGTCATCATATCACACACCACAGGAGAAGGCCTCTTTCAGTGATTTAGGCCTTTGGACCCAGACAGAGGAGAGAGGTCAGAGATTAGCTTCATATCCCCCAGCACAGCAGAAGACCGCTTTATTTGACTTAGGCCTCAGCACCCAGACAGAAGACAGAGGTAGCATGGCAGAGGTTATGGCTTCATGTCACCCGTTAGTTTAACCGGCGACTTTCATCTGGTTAGGCCCCGGCGCCCAGACAGAGAAGAGTTTCATTCAACTGTGGGTTTCATAAAATTTGTATCAAATAAAGAAGTGGCCCGTAGCACAACAAGACATGTTTTAGGCAGTTAATAAGGACTACTCTGCACAAGGGAGGGACAGGTCCTGTGGGATCCATGCCTGGTTCATCTTTATGAAGGTCAGCTTGTCCACGTTGGCTGTGGACAGGCGGCTGCGCTTGTCAGTAATGACGCCCCCTGCCGTGCTGAATACGCGTTCAGATAAAACGCTGGCCGCCGGGCAGGAAAGCACCTCCAAGGCATAACATGCTAACTCTGGCCACGTGGACAATTTCGAAACCCAGTAGTTGAATGGGGCCGAACCATCCGTCAGGATGTGGAGGGGTGTGCAGACATACTGTTCAACCATGTTAGTGAAATGCTGCCTCCTGCTAACACGTTCCGTATCAGGTGTCGGTGCAGATAGCTGTGGCATGGAGACAAAACTTTTCCACATTTCTGCCATGCTAACCCTGCCCTCAGATGAGCTGGCCGTGACACAGCTGCGTTGGCGACCTCTTGCCACTCCTCTGCCTTCACCTTCCACCTGTTCCCCTGTGACATGTGGGAATGCTCTTAAGAGCGCCTCTATCAGCGTGCGCTTGTACTCGCGCATCTTACGGTCGCGCTCCAGTTCAGGAATTAAAGTGGGCACATTGTCTTTATACCGGGGATCCAGCAGGGTGGCCACCCAGTAGTCTGCACACGTTAAAACGTGGGCAACTCTGCTGTCGTTGCGCAGGCATTGGAGCATATATTCGCTCATGTGGGCCAGGCTACCCATGGGTAAGGACAAGCTGTCCTCTGTGGGAGGCGTATCGTCATCGTCCACCGTATCCCCCCAGCCACGCACCAGTGATGGGCCTGGGCTGCCACCCCGCTGTGAACTTGCGTCATCCTCGTCCCCCTCCACCTCCTCCTCCTCATCCTCCTCGTCCTCCAGTACAGTGCCTTGGCTGGCGACTTGTGAACCTGTCCTCTGCTGCTTAAACAAACCTCCCTCTGAGCCACTTCGAACAGACTGGCCCGAAAGTGTTAGAAACGAGCCCTCATCCTCCTCCTCCTCCTCCACCTGGGCCACCTCCTCTAACATCATTGCCCTAAGTGTTTTCTCAAGGAGACATAGAAGTGGTATTGTAACGCTGATAACAGTGTCATCGCCACTGGCCATGTTGGTGGAGTACTCGAAACAGCGCAGCAGGGCACACAGGTCTCGCATGGAGGCCCAATCATTGGTGGTGAAGTGGTGCTGTTCGGCAGTACGACTGACGCGAGCGTGCTGCAGCTGAAACTCCACTATGGCCTGCTGCTGCTCGCACAGTCTCTCCAGCATGTGCAAGGTGGAGTTCCACCGGGTGGGCACGTCGCATATGAGGCGGTGAGCGGGAAGGCCGAAGTTCCGCTGTAGCGCAGACAGGCGAGCAGCGGCAGGATGTGAACGGCGGAAGCGCGCACAGACGGCCCGCACTTTATGCAGCAGCTCTGACATGTTGGGGTAGTGGTGAATGAACCTCTGCACCACCAAGTTCAGCACATGCGCCAGGCAAGGGATGTGCGTCAAACCGGCTAGTCCCAGAGCTGCCACGAGATTTCGCCCATTATCGCATACCACCAGGCCTGGCTTGAGGCCCAGCGGCAGAAACCACTCGTCGGTCTGTTGTTCAATACCCCGCCACAACTCCTTTGCGCTGTGGGGCCTGTCCCCCAAACATATGAGTTTCAGAATGGCCTGCTGACGTTTACCCCGGGCTGTGCTGAAGTTGGTGGTGAAGGTGTGTGGCTGACCGGATGAGCTGGTGGAAGCAGTGGAGGAGGAAGCCGAGTAGGAGGAGGAGGCTACAGGAGGCAGAGAATGATGCCCTGCGATCCTAGGGGGCGGAAGGACGTGCGCCAAGGAACTGTCCGCCGGGGGCCCAGCCGCCACTACATTCATCCAGTGTGCAGTTAGTGAGATATAGCGTCCCTGGCCGTGCTTACTGGTCCACGTATCTGTGGTTAGGTGGACCTTGCCACAAATGGCGTTGCGCAGTGCACACTTGATTTTATCGGACACTTGCATGTGCAGGGAAGGCACGGCTGTCTTGGAGAAGTAGTGGCGGCTGGGAACCACATACTGCGGGACAGCCATGGCCATCAGCTGTTTGAAGCTGTCTGTGTCCACCAGCCGGAATGACAGCATTTCAAAGGCCAGCAGTTTAGAAATGCTGGCGTTCAGGCCAAGGGCTCGAGGGTGACTCGGGGGGAATTTGCGCTTCCTCTCTAAGGTTTGAGATATTGAGAGCTGAACGCTGCTGTGTGATATAGTGGAGACGCTAGTTGACGGTGGCGGTGGTGGTGGTGTCGGTAGCACATCCTCTGTTTGCTGCTCGGCAGGTGGCAACATTCCTCTCGAGGCGGAAGCCGAGGCAGCAGCGGTAGAGGGAGCAGGGGGAGCCTCAGCGAGTGCCTGGTTTTTAAGGTGTGTACCCCACTGCAGTTCATGCTTTGCATGTAGATGCCTGGTCATGCAGGTTGTGCTGAGGTTCAGAACGTTAATGCCTCGCCTCAGGCTCTGATGGCAGAGCGTGCAAGTCACTCGGGTCTTGTCGGTAGGACATTGTTTAAAGAAGTGCCATGCCAGGGAACTCTTTGAAGCTGCCTTTGTGGGGCTGGGTCCCTGTTGGCGATGTCCAGTAGCAGGCGAACTCTGGGGGCGGCGGCTCGTCTGCTTTGGCCCCCTGCTCCCTCTTTGGCTTCGCTGTTGTCTCGGTCTCACCACTACCTCTTCCTCTGAACTGTGAAAGTCATCGCCACGACCTTCAGTCCATGTGGGGTCTAAGACCTCATCGTCCTCTGCATCGTCTTCCACCCAGTCTCCCTCCCTGACCTCCTCCTGTTCAGTCTGCACACTGCAAAAAGACGCGGCAGTGGGCACCTGTGTTTCGTCATCATCAGAGAGTCGGTGACTCTGCTGTGGTGGTATTCCCATGTCCTCTTCATCTGGAGACATAAGTGGTTGTGCGTCAGTGCATGGTATGTCTTCCTCCACTGGGGAAGGGCTAGGTGGACGCCCCTGGGAAACCCTGGAAGCAGAGTCTTCAAACAGAAGAAGAGACTGCTGCATAACTTGTGGCTCAGACCGTTTCCCTGATATGCTTGGGGGTGATGTGACAGACTGATGGGCTTGGTTTTCAGGTGCCACCTGTGCGCTTTCCG
Source organism: Bufo bufo (assembly GCF_905171765.1). Taxonomy (NCBI): domain Eukaryota; kingdom Metazoa; phylum Chordata; class Amphibia; order Anura; family Bufonidae; genus Bufo; species Bufo bufo. Next base: position 140,632,031 of record NC_053392.1, on the reverse strand, counting down.
CAGAAGACTGGGTGGAAGACCATGTGGTGAACGTGCTGGAAGCACTGTCGGCCACCCAATCGATTAATGCCTGTACCTGCTCAGGCCTTACCATCCTAAGAGCGGCATTGGGCCCCACGAGATATTGCGGTACATTCTGCCGGCTAGTTGAGGGAGTTCGTTCCCTACTGTGTGCGCCTGGGGCCGAACGGCCACGTCCTCTACCAGCAACAGAGGCTCCACGGACACCACCACGACCGCGTCCTCGTCCCTTAATAGTATTTTTCTTCATTGTTGCGATTCAACTCGCACCACAATGAAATATATTATTTTTTATAAGCAAAATCCCCTCACTGGAATACTTTCAGTCTTTTGACTGTATGGATTACAGATGGAATGACTGTTATATGTGAGTACCGCTTTCTTTGACAGATTCTAGTATGGGTACATATATGTTTTCCCAACCCCAGCACATTAGTTTGCTAATTCCAGATGTATGAAACGCAGGCCTAACTGTATCTAGTATATTGAACGCCAGATAAACTAACTTGGCCTTTTTTAAATAAAAAAAATTCCCTCACTGGAATACTTTCAGTCTTTTGACTGTATGGATTACAGATGGAATGACTGTTATATGTGAGTACCGCTTTCTTTGACAGATTCTAGTATGGGTACATATATGTTTTCCCAACCCCAGCACATTAGTTTGCTAATTCCAGATGTATGAAACGCAGGCCTAACTGTATCTAGTATATTGAACGCCAGATAAACTAACTTGGCCTTTTTTAAATAAAAAAAAAATTCCCTCACTGGAATACTTTCAGTCTTTTGACTGTATGGATTACAGATGGAATGACTGTTATATGTGAGTACCGCTTTCTTTGACAGATTCTAGTATGGGTACATATATGTTTTCCCAACCCCAGCACATTAGTTTGCTAATTCCAGATGTATGAAACGCAGGCCTAACTGTATCTAGTATATTGAACGCCAGATAAACTAACTTGGCCTTTTTTAAATAAAAAAAATTCCCTCACTGGAATACTTTCAGTCTTTTGACTGTATGGATTACAGATGGAATGACTGTTATATGTGAGTACCGCTTTCTTTGACAGATTCTAGTATGGGTACATATATGTTTTCCCAACCCCAGCACATTAGTTTGCTAATTCCAGATGTATGAAACGCAGGCCTAACTGTATCTAGTATATTGAACGCCAGATAAACTAACTTGGCCTTTTTTAAATAAAAAAAATTCCCTCACTGGAATACTTTCAGTCTTTTGACTGTATGGATTACAGATGGAATGACTGTTATATGTGAGTACCGCTTTCTTTGACAGATTCTAGTATGGGTACATATATGTTTTCCCAACCCCAGCACATTAGTTTGCTAATTCCAGATGTATGAAACGCAGGCCTAACTGTATCTAGTATATTGAACGCCAGATAAACTAACTTGGCCTTTTTTAAATAAAAAAAAAATTCCCTCACTGGAATACTTTCAGTCTTTTGACTGTATGGATTACAGATGGAATGACTGTTATATGTGAGTACCGCTTTCTTTGACAGATTCTAGTATGGGTACATATATGTTTTCCCAACCCCAGCACATTAGTTTGCTAATTCCAGATGTATGAAACGCAGGCCTAACTGTATCTAGTATATTGAACGCCAGATAAACTAACTTGGCCTTTTTTAAATAAAAAAAATTCCCTCACTGGAATACTTTCAGTCTTTTGACTGTATGGATTACAGATGGAATGACTGTTATATGTGAGTACCGCTTTCTTTGACAGATTCTAGTATGGGTACATATATGTTTTCTCAACCCCAGCACATTAGTTTGCTAATTCCAGATGTATGAAACGCAGGCCTAACTGTATCTAGTATATTGAACGCCAGATAAACTAACTTGGCCTTTTTTAAATAAAAAAAATTCCCTCACTGGAATACTTTCAGTCTTTTGACTGTATGGATTACAGATGGAATGACTGTTATATGTGAGTACCGCTTTCTTTGACAGATTCTAGTATGGGTACATATATGTTTTCCCAACCCCAGCACATTAGTTTGCTAATTCCAGATGTATGAAACGCAGGCCTAACTGTATCTAGTATATTGAACGCCAGATAAACTAACTTGGCCTTTTTTAAATAAAAAAAATTCCCTCACTGGAATACTTTCAGTCTTTTGACTGTATGGATTACAGATGGAATGACTGTTATATGTGAGTACCGCTTTCTTTGACAGATTCTAGTATGGGTACATATATGTTTTCCCAACCCCAGCACATTAGTTTGCTAATTCCAGATGTATGAAACGCAGGCCTAACTGTATCTAGTATATTGAACGCCAGATAAACTAACTTGGCCTTTTTTAAATAAAAAAAATCCCCTCACTGGAATACTTTCAGTCTTTTGACTGTATGGATTACAGATGGAATGACTGTTATATGTGAGTACCGCTTTCTTTGACAGATTCTAGTATGGGTACATATATGTTTTCCCAACCCCAGCACATTAGTTTGCTAATTCCAGATGTATGAAACGCAGGCCTAACTGTATCTAGTATATTGAACGCCAGATAAACTAACTTGGCCTTTTTTAAATAAAAAAAATTCCCTCACTGGAATACTTTCAGTCTTTTGACTGTATGGATTACAGATGGAATGACTGTTATATGTGAGTACCGCTTTCTTTGACAGATTCTAGTATGGGTACATATATGTTTTCCCAACCCCAGCACATTAGTTTGCTAATTCCAGATGTATGAAACGCAGGCCTAACTGTATCTAGTATATTGAACGCCAGATAAACTAACTTGGCCTTTTTTAAATAAAAAAAAAATTCCCTCACTGGAATACTTTATGGCTTTTCACTGTATGGATTACAGGTGGACTGGTATTAGTAGGGGTGACACAAGCACACCCAAGTCCCTGATGTAGGATTTCTATGGCACAGACCACTATTACAAGTGATTAATGGACGTTGGGAGAGATTGTGCTGCAGCACTAGTCCCAAGATGGCCGCCGCCTATCAGCCCAGTAACATGTGCCACAAAATGGTCTGCACAACCTTTAAAAAAAATAGCCTTGGACTGTGCTGCTAAATCGCTATTGGTCTGAATCCCAGGTGTAGATGTCTGACTTGTTTGGAGCTTTGGAATGCACACTGTGGCAGCTTCTGCTGCAGCACTACAAGTCGCAAAATGGCGGCAGGCGGTCAGCCCAGGTACTTGTGGATGGAAAAATCACTCTGGCCACTCTAAAAATAGCCAATCCCTATCAAAAAAGCAGCTCAGCTGCAGTTGTTCAGATGAATCACAGGTGGAGGAGAGAAATTTGCTTCCAGTTATTCAATTATCCCTGCCTATTCTCGCCCTAGCATCAGCTGCGTCTATCCCTGTTCTATTCACATCGGGAGTGAGCACGTCCCGACGTGCGCACAAGCTTATAAAGAGGCTGAGTCACATGCTGCACTTGGCCAATCACAGCCTTGCCAATAGTAGGCATGGCTGCGATGGCATCTTAGGGCAAGTAGTATGATGCATGTTGATTGGCTGCTTTGCAGCCTTTCAAAATGCGCCAAAATACATGCCGAACGACGAACCCGAACCCGAACTTTTACGAAAAAGTTCGGGTTCGGGTCCGTGTCACGAACACCCCAAAATTCGGTACGGACCCGAACTATGCTCGAACTGTTCGCTCAACACTAATCATAAGTATGACTTTATCGTATTACAAATTAAAGGGAAATTGTGTGCTATAGACAGAGAGCAGGTTGAAATAATAGAGGGATCAAGTTTATCTACAGCATTGCTCTTAGCTCTAGAGGGTGACTTACATTAAACCAATGGTAGCATACACTTCAGCAAATATACACTTCACCAATATTTATGATGGACGTACAGGATTATTAAAATGTGTATGCTTTCTTCCAGGAACAGCACCACCCTTGTCTGTGGGTGGTGTCTGGTTTGCAGCTTTGGTATTGCAGCACTACATTGCCACATTGATTCTTCTGTGCATGAAGCCTGTTTATACAGAACACACCCCTGTCCCTGCATTTATAAATCGGCCTCAATATATAGAAATAAGAAATTTGTAATAAATCCCACCACTGTCAGACTCGGATTCCTTAGGCCCACTGGAGGAAATCATTTTTTGGTGCCCAAGCCATATATCATCAATAAAGTCTAATAGGTTTAGAATTTATAAAAAAGTACACCATGGTGGCAAGTTATTTGGATTTTTTCTGGACTTTTAGGGTTCACTATGGCTTCAGAGACTGGGACCTCCTGGAGATCCTCTATTCCCAAGTAATAGCTAGGCTTTCCTTCAAACAGGCCATATATTTATTTTGCAGTCTATCTCTGTATCAAAATACCATGACCAAGGCAGAGTTGCTTGTCGGCACCTCCTCTGGTACCAAGCACCTAGGGCAGATGCCTCTCTGACCCCCATCCCCTAGACACAGTCCTGCCTACTGTAATTAATTGTAAGCTCTGTCTCCAATTTATAAAGTAGCAGAAGATAAAGGGATCAATCAGTATTTGCCACTAGAGGTGGCGTTATTTAATGAATAGACTCTATGGAAATACTATAGCTTAGTTATCATGAATCTGTGTTTTATGTTTGAAGTATTTATCACTCTCAGAAAATGAGTTGATCTTGTCACATCACACCTCATTTACAGACACAATTCAAGCTTTATAAACCTTTCTTGGAACTAGATACTTTGTAAAAATGAAGAGAAGTTTAGCCCGAAACTTAACCCCTCGCTAACGGTTTGCAGCTAAAAATTCTTTCTTTAAAATCTGAAGAAGAAAGAAGGTTAATTGATCTGTCAGAACATCTCTAGTATTTGTTTAATCCTCTTTCCTCAAGTCATTTTAGATGTTTCACCTCAGGTTAGGCCAGGCCAAATGTCAAACTTTGGAGACATCTCGCGATCAAAGGCAAATGCATATTAGTACAATCGGAAGACTTTTGAAAGCATTTGTAAGATAATCTTACACATTACATTTGATGGCCAGCTGCCATATGGAATACTGACGGCCTAGATTATTTCTTTGGCGTGCTGTGTTTCCGCAGTATCTAGTTCATCTAAGTCTCCTGGAATCCAATGTCAAGCATATCTGTAGAGAGGACTCCTCTTATGTAAGCTAAAAAGCTGTTTCCTTAGGCAAGGAGGAATACAAAAAAATAGACATATTAAAATCTACAATAGACACTTGCATGCTTGCAGAATTCTACATTTTTAAATTTTAATTCATTTTAAATATTAAATACATTAATATGATTTACTTTTTATGTTTTTCTAGGAGCATAATGTTTTTAAAGTGGTTGTGCAACATCCAACTTCTCATAAAATTTGAGAGGAGAAGTAGTGATGAGCGACCACCAAAGTGTTCGTGTGTTCGGGTGTTCGGTCCGAACACATCACGATATTTGTGCACTCGGCCGAGCACCCGAGTATAATGAAAGTCAATGGGAGGCGACCAGGCACCCCCTGCTTGGATGAGGGGAGGGTACCTGGTTCATAGGAAAAGGTCTGAAAGTGATGGAAACACCTCTGAAATCGATCAGGAACAGCAGGGGGATCATGTCTGGATGCATCTTAGACACCAATGTCGCTGCTGGGAACCATGTTGTCCGAGTTTTACGCCACTTTTACAGACTGACAAAAAAACGCCCAAAACCCTGCCCCCACAAAAAAAATCCTTTTTAGAGGAAAAATTGTTAGGAAACATTCTTTCCTGTAGATTCAATTGTATATACAGTGTAAGTGCTGCCAAAAATTACAAGGAAGAAGAGATACAGCCTGTATATCACATAAAGGAGGGTCTCATTCACATGGTGCTACAATTGTTCAGAAAGTGGGACTCCTACACTCATAAAGCCTATGCACTAAGTGAAAGGGCTGCCAAAAATTACAAGGAACTGGCACTACAATGCACCCTTTATTACACATAAAGGAGGGCATCATACACACCCTTTAAAAATTATCCTTGATAGCCTGCTGGTGACCCTCAAAAACATTAGGAGCAAGGGCCTGCTGATCTAAACACCTAAGAAGTTAATTGACCCGGTCAGCACAGGCTACCAAGAAAGAATGACCAATTTCTAATCGTAATGTTCCTTTGGGTTCCAGAGAACATCACATAGCAGAGTTAGTGCAGGGAATGACGGTCAGCAGAGGCTACCAAGAAAGAATGACCAATTTCTAATTTTAATGTTCCTTTTGTTTGCAGAGAACGTCACATAGCAGAGTTAGTGCAGGGAATGGCGGACAGCATTTGTTGTCTCTTTACATTATGGAACAGTACCACAATTACAAGCTGCTATCTGACTATCTTGGAATTCTATTGTCTACCCCAAAAAAAGATCAAGGGAAAGTGGCACATACAATGAAAAAAAGGAATACAATTGTAATTCCTCCAGGCCCCAAATGTGAAAGGGTCTAATATCTCCTGAAAAGGCATCTGCAAAGGAGAGAGGAGAAAATGGAGTCAAGCCTGACATGCGTGAAAGATTCACCACTGAAGGAAACCAAATAAATTATGTTTCCTTCCAAGTCTGAAACATAGAAAATAATATACCATGTCAGCTAACAACAGCCTACAGCTGAGCAGACCGTATGAAACATTGTAGAGAGGGCCTACAGCTAAGCAGACTGTATGAAACATTGGAGGTGAGGGCCTACAGCTGAGCAGACCGTGGGAAACATTGGAGGTGAGGGCCTGAAGGTGAGCAAACCCCATAAAACATTGTAGTGAGGGCCTACAGCTGAGCAGACATATGAAACATTTGAGGTGAGGGCCTACAGCTGAGCAGACCGTATAAAAACATTGGAGGTGAGGGCTTACAGGTGAGCGAACCACATAAAACATTGTAATGAGGGCCTACAGCTGTGCAGATCATATGAAACATTGGAGGCGAGGGCCTACAGGTGAGCAAACCCCATAAAACATTGTAGTTAAGGGCCTAAAGCTGAGCAAACCATATGAAACATTGGAGGTGAGGGCATGAAGGTAAGCAAACCCCATAAAACATTGTAGTGAGGGCCTATAGCTGAGCAGACGTATGAAACATTGGAGGTGAGGGCCTACAGCTGAGCAGACCGTATGAAACATTGGAGGCGAGGGCCTGCACTTGGGCAAACCCCATAAAACACTGAAGTCAGGGCCTAAAGGTGAGCAGACCATATGAAACATTGTAGTGAGGGCCTGAGGGTGAGCGAACCTCATAAAACATTGTAGTTAGGGCCTACAGTTAAGTGAACCCATTAGTCCAACAGCTGAGCAGACCGTATGAAACATTGGAGGTGAGGGCCTACAGCTGAGCAAACTGTATGAAACATTGGAGGTGAGGGCCTGAAGGTAAACAAACCCCATAAAATATTGTATTGAGGGCCTACAGCTGAGCAGACCATATGAAACATTGGAGGTGAGGGCCTACAGGTGAGCTAACCCCATAGAACATTGTAGTGAGGGCCTATAGCTGAGAAGACCAAATGAAACGTTGGAGGTGAGGGCCTACAGGTGAGCGAACCCCATAAAACATTGTAGTGAAGGCCTACAGCTGAGCAGACTGTATGAAACATTGGAGGTGAGGGCCTGAAGGTAAGCAAACCCTATAAAACATTGTAGTGAGGGCCTACAGCTGAGCAGACGTATGAAACATTGGAGGTGAGGTCCTACAACTGAGCAGACCGTATGAAACATTGGAGGTGAGGGCCTACAGCTGAGCAAACCCCATAAAACACTGAAGTGAGGGCCTACAGGTGAGCAGACCATATGAAACTTTGTAGTGAGTGCCTGAGGGTGAGCGAACCTCATAAAACATTGTAGTGAGTGCCTACAGCTGAGAAGGCCGTATGAAAGATTGGAGTGAGGTCCTACAGCTGAGCAGACCGTATGAAACATTGGAGTTGAGGGCCTGAAGGTAAGCAAACCCCATAAAACATTGTTTTGAGGGCCTACAGCTGAGCAAACGTATGAAACATTGGAGGTGAGGGCCTACAGCTGAGCAGACCGTATAAAAACATTGGAGGTGAGGGCCTACAGGTGAGCGAACCGCATAAAACATTGTAGTGATGGCCTACAGCTAAGCAGACCGTATGAAACATTGGAGGTGAGGGACTACAGGTGAGCGAACCCCATAAAACATTGTAGTGAGGGCCTACAGCGGAGCAGACAGTATGAAACATTGGAGGTGAGTGCCTGAAAGTAAGCAAACCCCATAAAACATTGTAGTGAGGGCCTACAGCTGAGCAGACGTATGAAACATTGGAGGTGAGGGCCTACAGCAGAGCAGACCGTATGAAACTTTGGAGGTGAGGGCCTACAGCTGGGCAATCCCCATAAAAGACTGAAGTGAGGGCCTACAGGAGAGCAGACCATATGAAACATTGTATTGAGAGCCTGAGGGTGAACGAACCCCATAAAACACTGTAATGAGGACCTACAGCTGAGCAGACCATATGAAACATTGGAGTTGAGGGCCTGAAGGTAAGCAAACCCCATAAAACATTTCAATGAGGGCATACTGCTGTGCAGACCGTATGAAACAATCTAGTGAGGGCCTACAGCTGACCAGACCGTATGAAACATTGAAGGTGAGGGCCTATAGGTAAGCGAACCGCATAAAACATTGTAGTGAGGGCCTACAGCTGAGCAGGCCGTATGAAACATTGGAGGCGAGATACTACAGGTGAGCGAAGCCTATAAAACATTTTAGTGAGGGCCTACAGGTGAGCAGACCGTATGAAACATTGGAGTGAGGGCCTACAGGTGAGCAGACAGTATGAAACATTGGACGTGAGGGCCTGAAGGTAAGCAAACCCCATAAAACAATGTAGTGAGGGCCTACAGCGGAGCAGACGTATGAAACATTGGAGGTGCGGGCCTACAGCTGAGCAGACCGTATGAAACATTGGAAGTGAGGGCCTACAGCTGAGCAAACCCCATAAAACACTGAAGTGAGTGCCTACAGTTGAGCAGACCATATGAAACTTTGTAGTGAGGGCCTGAGGGTGAGCGAACCTCATAAAACATTGTAGTGAGGGCCTACAGGTGAGCGAACCCTATAAAACATTGTATTGAGGGCCTACAGCTGAGCAGACTGTATGAAACATTGGAGGTGAGGGCCTGAAGGTAAGCAAACCCCATAAAACATTGTAGTGAGTGCCTACAGCTGAGCAGTCCGTATAAAACATTGGAGGTGAGGGCCTGAAAGGGAGCAAACCCCATAAAACATTGTATTGAGGTCCTACAGCTGAGCAGACGTATGAAACATTGGAGGTGAGGGCCTACAGCTGAGCAAACCCAATAAAACACTGAAATGAGGGCCTACAGGTGAGCAGACCATATGAAACATTGTAGTGAGGGCCTGAGGGTGAACGAACCTCATAAAACATTGTAGTGAGGGCCTACAGGTGAGCGAACCCTATAAAACATTGTATTAAGGGCCTACAGCTGAGCAGACTGTATGAAACATTGGAGGTGAGGGCCTGAAGGTAATCAAACCCCATAAAACATTGTATTGAGGGCCTACAGCTGAGCAGACCGTATGAAACATTGGAGGTGAGGGCATACAGCTGAGCAGACTGTATGAAACATTGTAGTGAGGGCATACAGCTGAGCAGACCGTATGAAACATTGTAGTGAGGGCCTACAGCTAAGCAGACCGTATGAAACATTGAAGGTGAGGGACTACAGGTGAGCGAACCCCATAAAACATTGTATTGAGGGCCTACAGCTGAGCAGACCGTATGAAACATTGGAGGTGAGGGCCTACAGCTGAGCAGACCGTATAAAAACATTAGAGGTGAGGGCCTACAGGTGAGCGAACCGCATAAAACATTGTAGTGATGGCCTACAGCTAAGCAGGCCGTATGAAACATTGGAGGTGAGGGACTACAGGTGAGCGAACCCCATAAAACATTGTAGTGAGGGCCTACAGCGGAGCAGACCGTATGAAACATTGGAGGTGAGTGCCTGAAAGTAAGCAAACCCCATAAAACATTGTAGTGAGGGCCTACAGCTGAGCAGACGTATGAAACATTGGAGGTGAGGGCCTACAGCAGAGCAGACCGTATGAAACTTTGGAGGTGAGGGCCTACAGCTGGGCAATCCCCATAAAAGACTGAAGTGAGGGCCTACAGGAGAGCAGACCATATGAAACATTGTATTGAGGGCCTGAGGGTGAGCGAACCCCATAAAACACTGTAGTGAGGACCTACAGCTGAGCAGACCATATGAAACATTGGAGTTGAGGGCCTGAAGGTAAGCAAACCCCATAAAACATTTCAATGAGGGCATACTGCTGTGCAGACCGTATGAAACAATCTAGTGAGGGCCTACAGCTGACCAGACCGTATGAAACATTGAAGGTGAGGGCCTATAGGTAAGCGAACCGCATAAAACATTGTAGTGAGGGCCTACAGCTGAGCAGGCCGTATGAAACATTGGAGGCGAGATACTACAGGTGAGCGAAGCCTATAAAACATTTTAGTGAGGGCCTACAGGTGAGCAGACCGTATGAAACATTGGAGTGAGGGCCTACAGGTGAGCAGACAGTATGAAACATTGGACGTGAGGGCCTGAAGGTAAGCAAACCCCATAAAACAATGTAGTGAGGGCCAACAGCGGAGCAGACGTATGAAACATTGGAGGTGAGGGCCTACAGCTGAGCAGACGTATGAAACATTGGAGGTGAGGGCCTACAGCAGAGCAGACGTATGAAACATTGGAGGTGAGGGCCTACAGCTGAGCAGACGTATGAAACATTGGAGGTGAGGGCCTACAGCAGAGCAGACCGTATGAAACTTTGGAGGTGAGGGCCTACAGCTTGGCAATCCCCATAAAAGACTGAAGTGAGGGCCTACAGGAGAGCAGACCATATGAAACATTGTATTGAGGGCCTGAGGGTGAGCGAACCCCATAAAACACTGTAGTGAGGACCTACAGCTGAGCAGACCATATGAAACATTGGAGTTGAGGGCCTGAAGGTAAGCAAACCCCATAAAACATTTCAATGAGGGCATACTGCTGTGCAGACCGTATGAAACAATCTAGTGAGGGCCTACAGCTGACCAGACCGTATGAAACATTGAAGGTGAGGGCCTATAGGTAAGCGAACCGCATAAAACATTGTAGTGAGGGCCTACAGCTGAGCAGGCCGTATGAAACATTGGAGGCGAGATACTACAGGTGAGCGAAGCCTATAAAACATTTTAGTGAGGGCCTACAGGTGAGCAGACCGTATGAAACATTGGAGTGAGGGCCTACAGGTGAGCAGACAGTATGAAACATTGGAGGTGAGGGCCTACAGCTGAGCAGACCGTATGAAACATTGGAAGTGAGGGCCTACAGCTGAGCAAACCCCATAAAACACTGAAGTGAGTGCCTACAGTTGAGCAGACCATATGAAACTTTGTAGTGAGGGCCTGAGGGTCAGCGAACCTCATAAAACATTGTAGTGAGGGCCTACAGGTGAGCGAACCCTATAAAACATTGTATTGGGGGCCTACAGCTGAGCAGACTGTATGAAACATTGGAGGTGAGGGCCTGAAGGTAAGCAAACCCCATAAAACATTGTAGTGAGTGCCTACAGCTGAGAAGGCCGTATAAAAGATTGCAGTGAGGTCCTACAGCTAAGCAGTCCGTATAAAACATTGGAGGTGAGGGCCGGAAAGGGAGCAAACCCCATAAAACATTGTATTGAGGTCCTACAGCTGAGCAGACGTATGATACATTGGAGGTGAGGGCCTACAGCTGAGCAAACCCAATAAAACACTGAAATGAGGGCCTACAGGTGAGCAGACCATATGAAACATTGTAGTGAGGGCCTGAGGGTGAGCGAACCTCATAAAACATTGTAGTGAGGGCCTACAGGTGAGCGAACCCTATAAAACATTGTAGTAAGGGCCTACAGCTGAGCAGACTGTATGAAACATTGGAGGTGAGGGCCTGAAGGTAAGCAAACCCCATAAAACATTGTATTGAGGGCCTACAGCTGAGCAGACCGTATAAAACATTGGAGGTGAGGGCATACAGCTGAGCAGACCGTATGAAACATTGTAGTGAGGGCATACAGCTGAGCAGACCGTATGAAACATTGTAGTGAGGGCCTGCAGGAGAGCAGACCGTATGAAACATTGGAGTGAGGTCCTACAGGTGAGCAGACCGTATGAAATATTGTACTGAGGGCATATATACTGTATGGAACAGGAGGAGGAGGAGGATGAGTAAACAAGATTCAAACATATACCCTTTTTTGGAGGTGAAAAGGGTGCATCTTAATCTTGTGGATTGAGTACATTGTAAAGCATACATTTCAAATGCGTGTTTGTTCATCATTAGCTCAGCGTTCCTCTGGTGGAGTGGAGAAGTCAGGGGCAATCCAGGCCTTGTTAATTTTTATCTGAGTTAACCTGTCAGCATTCCCAGTGGAAAAGCGGATACGCCTATCTGTTATGATGCCACCAGCAGCACTAAATACACGCTCAAGTACCTTCTGGTATTGCACCATTTTACTCGTCCTGTCCACTACAGGAAGTAGAGATGAGAAGTTTTCTTTGTAGCTGGGGTTGAGAAGGGTGAATACCCAGTAATCCATGTTATCTAAAATGCGTATAACGCGAGGGTCACGGGTAAGGCAGCCTAACATGAATTCAGCCATGTGTGCCAGAGTACCAACAGTTAAGATGTCGACATCAGGAAGACTCTCCATCTCCTCTTTGACTCTCCTCTCGATTGATGGCTGCTGGAGGTGGAAGTGGAGGAGGATGAGGAAGAAGAAGAGGAGAAGTGGGGGTTGGAGCCAGTAACATAGCTGCTTGCGGATACCCTGATAGATGTAGGGCCCGCAATCCTGGGCGTGGGTAGCACCTGTGTCATCCGAGTGTATGACTCACTCCCAGCCTCCACCACATTCACCCAGTGTGCAGTCAGGGAAATGTAGCGTCCCTGGCCACCAGCACTTGTCCATGTGTCAGTGGTTAAGTGGACCTTCCCAGTAAGTGCGTTGGTCAGGGCACGGGTGATGTTCTGGGACACATGCTGGTGTAAGGCGGGCACGGCACACCGTGAAAAATAGTGGCGGCTGGGGACTGCGAACCGAGGGACCGCAGCCGACATCAGGCTGCGGAAGGCCTCAGTGTCTGCAAGCCTATATGGCAAAATTTCAAGGGCCAATAATTTTGAAAGTTGCCAATTAAGTGCTATGGCCTGTGGGTGGGTATTTGCGCTTGCGTTCAAATGACTGTGGTATGGACATTTGGACCCTGCACTGGGACAGGGAAGTAGATGTTGTTGCTGCTGGTTCATTCGAAGGTCCAGGTGCAGGGCGATAGGCATCCGGGCCTGCATCTTGGACAGGGGATTGGACAGCACGAAACACAGGGGAAGAGGAGGCAGTGGTGTTACCCGCAGACCCAGATTGTGAACCCAGGCGTTTGGCCCACTTAGTAGGGTGCTTGGATGCCATGTGGCGGAACATGCTGGTGGTGGTGAGGTTGCTAGTGTTCATGCCTCGGCTCATTTTGGTAACGCACAGGTTGTAAACTACCACTCTTTTGTCCTCTGCACTTTCCTCAAAAAAGTGCCATACTGCGGAACACTTACCCCTTGCTAAGGTTGATTTACGCATGGGGGTGATCGGTGTAACTGTTGCGGGCCTGTTTGGTGTGGGCCGACTTCTTCCTTTTGCAACCCCACTGCCTCTTCCAGCCTGTTGCGGTGCTGTGGATCCCTCCCCCTCTGTACTGCTGTCCTCGCTTGGCTTTTCACCTTCCCATGTTGGGTCAATGACCTTATTGTCCAACACCTCCTTTTCCACTTCCTCACACTGATCATCCTCCTGTCTTGACCTAACCACAACCTCAGTGATTAACAACTGTGTCTCATCATCATCCACATCGTGAACTAATAATTGACGTTCAGCACCATCATCTTCTTGAGACTGTGAAGGCTCAAGAGGTTGGGAATCAGGGACAATATGTCAGGTCCCTCTTCAAGCATGCTGGCCGCCAGGGCCAAATCTAATAGTGGAGCTGAAAAGAGCTCCTGGGGATATCCGAGTGTGGGATCACTTGTTTGGCAGGCCTCTCCATGGTGGGAGGAAGGATGATCTGAGCGAGGAGTTGGCTGACCAGACTCTTGGTTACAGAGACTAGACTTGGTGGAAGAGAGGGTGGTGCTTAGCTGACTGGAAGCATTATCGCCAGCAAGCCAACCGACCAACTGTTCGCACTGGTCTGACTTGGACAGTGTTGTTGTGCGCAGCCTAGCTAAGTTGGACATGAAGCTGGGTACGGTTATATTACTTTTTTTTTTTTGGTGCACTGGCAGCAGGCACAGTATCATTGCGCCCAGTGCCATGACCTCTGCCTGAACCATCAGCATAACGCCCACTTCCACGACCCTTAGTGCTGGCCTTCTCCATATTTATGGATTTTTTTACTGGTTGTGACGCTGGTTTTTTTACTGTCCACAAAAGACAGTTTTCAAATACAGGGCAGTATATGACACAGAACAGCACAGATTTTGGACAGTATTTTAGCCACAGATTATTGTAATCTGCAGTACAGACACTGTTTTATGATGTTGTTTATATTTATGACTATATTATTCCCAGTATATGGGCCTGAAGCGCACAGACGGTACAGAAATGCAATGCACTGCGATTAACGTTTTAAACCGCAGACAAGAATACTGGGTGCTGATTTAGTGAAATGTGTATATCTACTGATTTTCAATTTATCCAAATAAATCGGCCTGAAGCAATCAGACGGTATAGAAATGCAATGAGCTGCGATAAAGGGTTTCTACCGCAGACAAAAAAAATTGTGTGCAGATTAAGTGAAATTTGTATATATATTGATTTTCACTTTTTCCCAATATATGGGATTGGACACTCAGATGGTATTGAAATGCAATGCGCTGTGATAAAAGGTTTCTAGCGCAGACAAGAAAACTGTCTGCAGATTAAGTGAAATTTGTATACATATTGATTTTCACTTTTTCCCAATATATGGGCCTGAAGCACTCAGACGGTATAGAAATGCAATGCACTGCAAAAAACGGTTTCTGCCGCAGACAAGAAAACTGTGTGTAGATTTAGTGAAATTTGTATATACACTCACCTAAAGAATTATTAGGAACACCATACTAATACGGTGTTGGACCCCCTTTTGCCTTCAGAACTGCCTCAATTCTACGTGGCATTGATTCAACAAGGTGCTGATAGCATTCTTTAGAAATGTTGGCCCATATTGATAGGATAGCATCTTGCAGTTGATGGAGATTTGAAGGATGCACATCCAGGGCACGAAGCTCCCGTTCCACCACATCCCAAAGATGCTCTATTGGGTTGAGATCTGGTGACTGTGGGGGCCATTTCAGTACAGTGAACTCATTGTCATGTTCAAGAAACCAATTTGAAATGATTCGAGCTTTGTGACATGGTGCATTATCCTGCTGGAAGTAGCCATCAGAGGATGGATACATGTTCTCATTCTGTTTACGCCAAATTCGGACTCTACCATTTAAATGTCTCAACAAAAATCGAGACTCATCAGACAGGCAACATTTTTCCAGTCTTCAACAGTCTTTTTCCTATTTGTAGTGGAGATGAGTGGTACCCAGTGGGGTCTTCTGCTGTTGTAGCCCATCCGCCTCAAGGTTGTGCGTGTTGTGGCTTCACAAATGCTTTGCTGCATACCTCAGTTGTAACGAGTGGTTATTTCAGTCAACGTTGCTCTTCTATCAGCTTGAATCAGTCGGCCCATTCTCCTCTGACCTCTAGCATCCACAAGGCATTTTTGCCCACAGGACTGCCGCATACTGGATGTTTTTCCCTTTTCACACCATTCTTTGTAAACCCTAGAAATGGTTGTGCGTGAAAATCCCAGTAACTGAGCAGATTGTGAAATACTCAGACCGGCCCGTCTGGCACCAACAACCATACCACGCTCAAAATTGCTTAAATCACCTTTCTTTCCCTTTCTGACATTCAGTTTGGAGTTCAGGAGATTATCTTGACCAGGACCACACCCCTAAATGCATTGAAGCAACTGCCATGTGATTGGTTGACTAGATAATTGCATTAATGAGAAATAGAACAGGTGTTCCTAATAATTCTTTAGGTGAGTGTATAACTACTATAATAAAAGCCCTGTGTGCATGGTCAGGGCTGCGTGTCCGTACCGATATTTGAACTGCGCATGCGCTGCACGACGTCCAGTCAACACACTGCCCTCCACACGACGCTCACGCCACTGCGCCGCCCAATTACCGGTGCCACACCAGCACGCATGGCGCACCGACCAATCACCGCCGCCGCTCTCAGGTTATGGTGTGCTCTCCACGTCGGAGCGCCGCCATTACTGTTCGTGCATCACACAGCCGCACAGTCCCAGCACTCTCAGTCACAGACAGCAGCTGCTGCCAGCAGTCTCAGCCACCAGACGCTGCCAGCAGTCTCAGCACCACCAGTCAGTGCCAGCCGTCTCAGCCATCAGTCAGTGCCACCAACCATCAGTCAGTGCCACCAGTCACAGTGCCAGCAGTCTCAGCCACCAGTCAGTGCCAGTCGTCTCAGCCATCAGTCAGTGCCACCAGTCACAGTGCCACCAGCCACAGTGCCAGCAGTCTCAGCCACCAGTCAGTGCCAGCCGTCTCAGCCATCAGTCAGTGCCACCAGCCACAGCGCCAGCAGTCTCAGCCACCAGTCAGTGCCAGCTGTCTCAGCCATCAGTCAGTGCCACCAGCCACAGCGCCAGCAGTCTCAGCCATCAGTGAGTGCCACCAGTCACGATGCAAGTAGTCTCAGCCATCAGTCAGTGCCACTAGCCACAGTAACCAGTCACAGTGCCAGCAGTCTCAGCCACCAGTCAGTGCAAGCCGTCTGAGCCATCAGTCAGTGCCACCAGTCACAGTGCCAGCAGTCTCAGCCACCAGTTAGTGCCAGCAGTCTCAGCCACCAGTCGCTGCCAGAAGTCTCGGCACCACCAGTCAGTGCCAGCCGTCTCAGCCATCAGTCAGTGCCACCAGTGCCAGTGCCAGCAGTCTCAGCCACAGCCACCAGTCAGTGCCAGTGCCATTTAATATAGACTGTTCATACTAATGTTTATGCACTAATGTTCTAGCGCCCGTTATTGTAACAGGCTTAATGTCTAGTTAGTAATAAGTTAGAGCAAGTGGACTTGTATTTTCTCTGAAGACGTTTTGCTAGTCGTCCGACTTGCTTTCTCAATTCTAATTCAGAAAGTCAGTTGGATAATTAGTGGAACGTCTTCAAGAGAAAATACAAGTCTGGTTGCTCTGACTTATTACTACTCATATACCTTGACCTGCATAAATGAGAACCTGCACAGACACATTTCAGAGTTGCATAAAGTAATATAAATTACTGAATTAAGCAACTATTTCATCTCTAGGAATTAAATTGCTCCAGTAAAGTCTAAGTTTCATGCTATTCAATGCATTTTCTATGGACAGCGACAGCTTAAATAATAATTAAGCTAATAGGAAGATAAACCACTTCATTTAATTTTAATATATTGTTTACATCACAAAACACACAGGATTTACTCAAACTTGGTAGTATGTTATCAATCTCATTTACGTCTCCTGGTTAAACAATCTCTGCTCCTGAAGCCTGTCAAAAAGGTAGGAGAAGGCATAGCCTTATAAATGTAACAAACTCACTTGTTTTAGATTCTGACTAGAGGTAAGCAAATCGAAGCCGAGGAAGTGGAATATCATCTGAATTTCAGGAAAAATTTGATTTGCAACGAATGCGAATTTCCTCACGCTTCGTGGTAACGAATCGCAATTCTTCCTAAAATGGTGGCTAAAATGGCGGCTAAGCGTTTGAGGACATGGGGCAAGGAACTGTGGGAAGGCGAGATGACCCATAATGCCATGCATGCAGCCAATCAGCAGCCAGCCAGCCCTGCAATGTCACAGCCCTTTAAATATGGTGGCCATCTTAGATTTAGACATTTTCCAGCGTTCTGACTGCATGGACAGATGTGAGAAGGCGCTAGGGACAGCAATTGGAAAAACCTAATTGTGAAACAAAACAAAACGATTTATAAGTGCAGGGAAAGGATAAGGAGGAATTATTTCACAGCATCTTAGTGCAGGGAGAGACATCAGAAGGAGCTAGGGACAGTGCTAGAAAAGTGATTTACAAGTGCAGGGAAAGTTTATTTAGGGATCATAAAAGCCATTATACAGCACGGTCATTCCAGCAATTTGTTCTTGTTATTGGGGCGCAAGTGCTATGATGAAAAGCCTTTAGTGGCCAATTTTAGTACAAAAAGAAAATATATACGCACTTCCCTGTTGCAGTTATTTGTGGTGAAAGCATTTACTGGCCCATTTCAGTACAGAAAGAAAAATATATATGCATTTCACTTCTGCAGTTATATATGTATGAAAACATTTAGTGGCCTATTTAAGTACAAAAAGAAAAATATATTTGCACTTCGCTGTTGCAGTTATTTGTGGTCAAAGCGTTTAGTGGCTTATTTCAGTACAAAAAGAAAAATATATTCTCAGTTCACTTCTGCAGTTATATGTGTTGATAGAGTTTAGTGGCCTATTTCAGTACAAAAAGAAAAACATATACGCATTTCACTGTTGCAGTTATTTGTGGTAAAACGTTTAGTGGCCTATTTTAGTACAGAAAAAAATATATATACGCACTTCACTGTTGCAGTTATTTGTGGTGAAAGCATTTAGTGGCCTATTTCAGTACAAAAAGAAAAATATATATGCACTTTACTGTTGTAGTTATTTGTGGTGAATGCGTTTAGTGGCTTATTTCGGTACAAAAAGAAAAATATATGCACACTTCACTGTTGCAGTTATTTATGGCGAAATCGTTTAGTGGCATATTTCAGTACAAAAAGAAAAACATATACGCATTTCACTGTTGCAGTTATTTGTGGTAAAAGCGTTTAGTGGCCTATTTTAGTACAGAAAAATATATATATACGCACTTCACTGTTGCAGTTATTTGTGGTGAACGCATTTAGTGGCCTATTTCAGTACAAAAAGAAAATATATATGCACTTTACTGTTGTAGTTATTTGTGGTGAATGTGTTTAGTGGCTTATTTCGGTACAAAAAGAAAAATATATGCACACTTCACTGTTCTAGTTATTTATGGCAAAATCGTTTAGTGGCATATTTCAGTACAAAAAGAAAAATATGTATGCATTTCACTGTTGCAGTTATTTATGGTGAAATCGTTTAGTGGCCTATTTCAGTACAAAAAGAAAAATATGTATGCACTTCACTGTTGCAGTTATTTGTGGCGAAAGAGTATAGTGGCCTATTTCAGTATAAAAATTAAAATATATTCTCAGTTCACTTCTGCAGTCATATGTGTTTAAAGAGTTTAGTGGCCTCTTTCAGTACAGAAAGAAAAATATATACGCAATTCACTGTTGCAGTTATTTGTGGCGAAATCATTGAGTGGCCTATTTCAGTACAAAATAATAAATATATATGCACTTCACTGTTGCAGTTATTTGCAGTTAAAGCGTTTAGTGGCCTTTTTCAGGACAAAAAGAAAAATATATTTTCAGTTCACTTCTGCAGTTATATGTGTTGAAAGTGTTTAGTGGCCTACTTCAGTACAAAAACATAAATATATTCTCAGTTCACTTCTGCTGTTATATGTGTTGAAAGCGTTTAGTGGCCTATTTAAGTACAAAATGAAAAATATATACACATTTCACTGTTGCAGTTTTTGTGGTGAAAGCGTTTAGTGTCCTATTTCAGTACAGAAAAAATATATACGCACTTCACTGTTGCTGTTATTTGTGGTGAACGTGTTTAGTGGCCTATTTCGGTACAAAAAGAAAAATATATACGCACTTTACAGTTGCAGTTATTTGTACCAAAATCGTTTAGTGGCCTATTTCAGTGCAAAAAGAAAAATATATATGCACTTCACTGTTGCAGTTATTTGTGGTGAATGTGTTTAGTGGCCTATTTCAGTACAGAAAAAATATATATGCACTTCACTGTTGCTGTTATTTGCGGTGAATGTGTTTAGTGGCCTATTTCGGTACAAAAAGAAAAATATATACGCACTTTACTGTTGCAGTTATTTGTGCCAAAATCGTTTAGTGGCCTATTTCAGTGCAAAAAGAAAAATATATATGCACTTCACTGTTGCAGTTATTTGTGGCGAAAGCGTTTAGTGGCCTATTTCAGTACAAAAATTAAAATATATTCTCAGTTCACTTCTGCAATTTATATGTGTTGAAAGCTTTAAGTGCCCTTTTTCAGTACAGAAAGAAAAATATATATACGCACTTCACTGTTGCAGTTATTTGTGGCAAAATCATTTAGTGGTCTATTTCAGTACAAAATGAAAAATATATACGCACTTCACTGTTGCAGTTATTTGTGGAGAATGCGTTTAGTGGCCTACTTCAGTACAGAAAGAAAAATATATACGCACTTCACTGTGCAGTTATTTGTGGTGAAAGCATTTAGTGGCCTATTTCAGGACAAAAAGAAAAGTATATTCCTCGCTTTTAGGGGTGTTTTAATTTGCTTTTAATTTATTTAGTTCAGCGAAAAGTATGTCAGACAGAGAAATGCCAGGCCATGCACAGAGGAGTGTCAGAGGCATAAATGTTTCTGGCGCAGGCAGAGGTCACAGCAGAGTAAGATTTCATCTAGCTGTGGTGTCTTGACCAGCAACCCAGCGGTTCTTGATTGGTTAACTCGGTCATCCACTTCATCCCAAGTGACATCAGACAACCCCAGCCAACAGTTGGTGGGTTCGTCAGACACAACCCTTAGTTGGCATGGCCCAGGAGGAGGCCCTGTGCCCTCACCTGTCCTCAACCTGCCTCTGACCTTTCCTCCACTAGGCGGGCAAGTAGTAATGAGGAGAGTGGCATGGAAGCTGGTGTTGCGAGCGGTCAGGCTCCTGACCCAGACACAGTTGAGGAGAACATCAGTGGCGTGCAGACAGTACTTGATGATGATGATGTAGCTGATTGCACTTGGGAGGCAGGTGATGAAGGGGCTTCATTTATTTTATTTTTTCTCTATATAATAATGTAATATTATAAAATACGGTATCTCCATGATAAATCTGCAGCGTGGGGGCCCCGTGTGGCTTCTACACACTTTCAAAATAATCCTTCAGTGGAGTGAATAGATGTCAGATGACCAGGACGCTCCATGACCTTTCCAGGGGCTTCTGTTGGGAGCAGCAATACATTTCTGAGACGTCCGTATAGTGCGGGTGGAATCCAAAGACCCTCTCCATCTCCGTGCACCACAGGATGTCCTCCTTCCCATCCATGATGACTGGGAACTCATGATGTTTTCCCTTACAAAGAGACCAGGGGCTTGTAGTCATGGTTTGAATCTTGATGAACTTCGCTACTCTTCCGGGCTCCAAGCAATCTTGAAGCTTTGTCTTCTCATTGTCTGTAGCCTCTAGAGACCTGTTCATGCCAGGCAGGTTCCCCCAGAAGTATCTGGCTCGATGAGCAGCCGATATCACATTTGCATCAATCTTGACAGGATTCGTCTCCAGGTGGAGAGAAATTGTTTTTTGGATTGCTTTCTCCATTGCAACCACGTTCTCGAATAACCAGAAGACTGTCCGATTCTCTCCTGTCTTAGGGAACATTAATTTTTTTAAATTAAATTTATTAAATATTTCATATTAAATGAAACCAAAACTTGATTACAATGATAAGAAACTAAACTTAAATTCACCAATATATTATCCCAATCTTCAATGGAAATTCCCAGACAATCAATTTTCCAAGCCTTTTGTGTCAGAGAACGTGTATTATTAAATCGTGCAGAGCTGAAGTGGCCTCTTCATGCTGCTGCCACCTCCACACTTTGTTGTTGTGCCACTCTGTGGCCTCCTCATGCTGCTGCCACCTCCACAATCTCTCGTCGTCGTGCTACTCTGTGGTATCCTCATGCTGCTGCCACCTCCACAATCTCTTGTCGTCGTGCCACTCTGGGACCTCCTCATGCTGCTGCCACCTCCACAATCTCTCATTGTTGTACTACTCTGTGGACTCCTCATGCTGCTGCCACCTCCACAATCACATGTCGGCGTGCCATTCTGTGGCCTCCTCATGCTGCTGCCACCTCCACAATCTCTTGTCGCTGTGCTAGTTTGTGGCCTACTCATGCTGCTGCCACCTCCACAATCTCTCTTCGTTATGCCACTCTGTGGCCTCCTCATGCTGCTGCAACCTTCACAATCTATCGTTGTTGTGCTACTCTGTGGCCTCCTCATGCTGCTGCCACCTCCACAACCTCTTGTCGTCGTGCCACTCCATGGCCTCTTCATGCTGCTACCACCTCCACACTCTGTCATTGGACCACTCTGTTGTCTTCTCATGCTGCCGTCACCTCCAGACTCTGTCACTGTGCCACTCTGTGGCTTCCTGATGCTGCCACCACCTCCAGACTCTGTCATTGTGCCACTCGGTGGCCTTCTCTTGATGCTGCTGCCGCCACCTCCAGACTCTGTCATTGTGCCATTCGGTGGCCTTCTCCTGATGCTGCTACTGCCGCCACCTCCAGGCTACTCATACTGCTGCCAACTCCAGACTGTGTCATTGTGCCACTCTGTGGCCTTCTCCTGATGCTGCCAACTTCAGACTCTGTAATTTTGCCACTCAGTGGCTTTCTCCTGATGCTGCCAACTCCAAACTCTGTCACTGTGCCACTCAGTGGCCTTATCCTGATGCTGCTGCTGCCGCCACTTCCAGACTCTGTCATTGTGCCACTCGGTGGCCACCTCATATTGCTGCCAACTCCAGAATCTGTCACTTTGCCACTCAATGGCCTTCTTCTGATGCTGCCACCTCCAGACTCTGTCATTGTGCCACTCGGTGGCCTCCTCATAATGCCGCCACCTCCAAACTCTGTCATTGTGCCACTCGGTGGCCTTCTCTTGATGCTGCTGCCGCCACCTCCAGACTCTGTCATTGTGTCACTTAGTGTCCTCCTCATACTGCTGCCAACTCCAAACTCTGTCATTGTGTCACTTGGTGGCCTTCTCCTGATGCTGCTGCCAACACCTCCAGACTCTGTCATTGTGCCACTCGGTGGCTTTCTCCTGATGCTGCTGCTACTGCCACCTCCAGATTCTGTTATTGTGCCACTCGGTGGCCTTCTCCTGATGCTGATGCTGCTGCTGCCGCCACCTCCAGCCTCTGTCATTGTGCCACTCGGTGGCCTCCTCATATTGCTGCCACCTCCAGACTCTGTCATTGCGCCACTCGGTGGCCTTCTCCTGATGCTGCCAACTCCAGACTCTGTCATTGTGCCACTTAGTGGCCTTATCCTGATGCTGCTGCTGCCGACACTTTCAGACTGTGTCATTGTACCACTCGGTGGCCACCTCATACTGCTGCCAACTCCAGACTCTGTCATTGTGCCACTCGGTGGCCTTCTCCTGATGATGCTGCTGATGCCACCACCTCCACACTCTGTCATTGTGCCACTTGGTGGCTTTCTCCTGATGCTGCTGCTACTGCCACCTCCAGATTGTCATTGTGCCACTCGGTGGCCTTCTCCTGATGCTGCCGCCACCTCCAGACTCTATCATTGGGCCACTCGGTGGCCTCCTCATACTGCTGCAACCTGCAGACTCTGTCATTGTGCCACTCGGTGGCCTCCTCGTACTGCTGCCAACACCAGACTCTGTCATTGTGCCACTTAGTGGCCTTATCCTGATGCTGCTGCTGCTGACACTTTCAGACTGTGTCATTGTGCCACTCGGTGGCCCTCTCATACTGCTGCCAACTCCAGACTCTGTCATTGTGCCACTCGGTGGCTTTCTCCTGATGCTGCTGCTGCCACCACCTCCACACTCTGTCATTGTGCCACTTGGTGGCTTTCTCCTGATGCTGCTGCTACTGCCACCTCCAGACTCTGTCATTGTGCCACTCGGTGGCCTTCTCCTGATGCTGATGCTGCCGCCACCTCCAGACTCTATCATTGTGCCACTAGGTGGCCTCCTCATACTGCTGCCACCTCCAGACTCTGTCATTGTGCCACTAGGTGGCCTCCTCGTACTGCTGCCAACTCTAGACTCTGTCATTGTGCCACTCGGTGGCCTCCTCATACTGCTGCACCTCAAGACTCTGTCATTGTGCCACTCGGTGGCTTCTTCATACTGCTTTCAACTACAGACTTTGTCATTATGCCACTCAGTGGCCTTCTTCTGATGCTGCCACCTCCAGACTCTTTCATTGTGCCACTCGGTGGCCTCCTCATACTGCTTCCACCTCCTGTCCTTGACTTCTCATGCTGTTCCCCCCATCCTCATTTCATGACTGGGCCACTATTTTCTATTTTGGCTTTTAGTCTGGCTGACATCATCATTTATTTGACCTTTCTTCTGATCTGTCAGAAGGAAGGAAAAATAAGACGCACAACGGATCATTTCTCTGTAGCAGCTGTGTCACAGTCATTACCGCTGGCTGTGACCTTCTGTCTATGCTCTCGCTGCAGCTCCGTTCCTCTGTATTATTTGTGGATCTGTATGGGTTAACTCCCCTGTGTTCCTATTAGGAGTTAATCCTCTGTCTGCTCCATGGGTGTGGTCTCTCTGCTGCACCCATGGAACCTGTATATAAGGATGGGGTTTCCTCAGTTCTGTGTCAGCTCTCCTGGTGTGTGTTGTCTTGTCCTGTCCTGCTCATGGTTTGTACTCTCTCTCCCATGCTGCTGACCCATGGGATCCGTGTCTGCCTGTCTGTGCTCTGTCGGTTTCCCTACTTGTTCATTCCCGTCTTCTTTCCTGTCTTTCTGTTATCTGTTCTGCTAGTTATGTTTTAGTTACTTTGTGTGTATTCATATGTCTCGGTTCAGCAAGCGCCTAGCTGCAGAGTGCTATGCGCAAGGCCACGCAGTATACCACTGGTGGAGCAAGTCCTTCTCTGCTCATTGCCACTCCTGCTCCCTTGCGTGAACTCCTGCTTGTATTATTAGTTGCCCTGTTTTGTATTTGCATGTCTGTTATGTTTGCCTATGTGCCGTCGGTACCTTCTGGTACCTGTTGTCCATTCGTTCCTGCTGTCACTGTCTAGTTCACGCTCCAGAGTGGACCCTGGCAACTTCCTGCGGCAAAGTCTAACCCTACCATCTAGGGCTCTAGTGAATACCAGGAGTTGCTTAGTCACGCCCCTCTGGAGTATTACTAGACAGTGGCGCAGTGGGGGTTTTCTCCCACTGTGCTGATGGTACATAGAGCTCTTGTTTTGTCTGTGCTGCCTTCCCATGTTTTTGTTTGTGCAATAAACTCTTATGTGTCTGTACCTGATTTCCGTTTATTGCTTGACGACGCGGTGGTCTCTCCTGGGACCTCCAACTCGTGACAAGCTGTAAGGCCTGTATGGTCCCATCATCATATAAGACTACATATTTGAAATATGATTGATAATATTCTTATATGTACTATCTTCCCTTATGTTTTAAAAAATTGGAAAAACCAATAAAAATTACTTTTAAAGAATTGGCTATTGATTTGGTAGCCAAAAGCATAAGTGGGTACAAAACACAGAAGACACACAAATATTCCATTCATGTGTCATCTCTGTTTTATATCCACTCCTGTTTTTGGCATTAGCAATACTGATGGATTATTGAGCAAATGCTGACCGAGTGAAGGTGTATGCTCTACAGACAGGATCCGTTTTTTGTGGGTTATTGTTCTGATGGATCAGAGGAAGGGCAAATTAATCAGTGATGTCAACACAAACTTAATGCTGACACCCTCTCCACTCTATCAGGGGGGCTATACTTGTATAAGCGTTTAGTAGAACAGGTTCTGTAGACATCTATGTGGAATCAGCTGACGATGGTGCAAAAGGTGTGCGCTTCTTCTTGGTGCTAACATCGACCTGTAAGGCTGAGTTCATACTTATTTGGTCAGTTTTGGCCCTGTAACTTCCCAAATATTTGAAGTGTGCAGTTTTAAACAAACACCTTGCACCCGACTAGGCACCTTCTGCTGACAGATGCTCCTAGCACTTCCCGAGGGCTCCAAGCACTCCACCGGACACCATAACCACCACAGACTTCACGAACCACCGCAGCTTGGTTGAAGGGGTAAAGCAGGACTCTTTAATGGGACTACCTGTCAGCCTTTTATGCATGTCTTCCAGCAAGGGACACTCCCCCTGGGGACCTTGTGGCAGACTGAGACAGTTTATACATTAGCCAATCACTTGCATTTACAGTGATGAAACACTCCCAGCAATTGTACACAACCCCCCTCTGCCTATGATACAATTAACAAAATACAATGGGCATTGTCTGTGACACAATCAAAAAATAGAATGGGCTTTGCCTGTGACACAATTAACAAAATACAATGGACTCTGCCTGTGATACAATTACCAAACACAATTAACTTAATCACTCACAGGCAGAAAACACAAATTTTTCCCAACCACAGAAAACACCCCAAAACACAACATATCTCCATAAAAGTCACATCCCCTGATAGCCTCGATCTGGGTGAACAACCTATCCAAAAATCACCCAGATAGGTTCAGGGGTTCAGGAATTTCCTGGCAGTCTTATTTTTGCCCCACCCTGCACATGGTCCCATGCCCAAAATATTTCTATACACTCGATGGCAAAACACTGCTGAAAAATTTAAGATGGCCGAAGCCACATGTTTGAATCTGTTCCAGTAAAATGTCCAAGGGGCAGAAACAGTGCATTTAAAATCCAATATGCCCAAATGGTGTCCCAGGGGCCATAGTCACAGGACAAGAGGCTGGCAAGCAGGCCTCTCCAACTCCCAGTGACGAGGTGCTTTCGTCACACATCTTCCCTCCCAGGCGAAGACTAACCAGGTACCTGACCTCCTGTCGGTCAGTACCTGAGTTAGTCGAGAAGTCCACCCACAACCAAGTACTGCACCTGTAGTTCTCGGGTGTCCAGCTTTGTTCGGTCTGTCCTAGGCTGCAGAGGGTATGTCTGCTGCCCCTCATCTCCCTTGTGTTCCCAGGCATGAAGCTGTAGGTATGTGGTGGGCAGAGGCCAACTGCGCTCTTCCCTGGTGCCGGCGCTTCTGCTGGGACAACCTGTAAGCAGTCAGGCTCTGGATCAAGGGAAAGGGTAGGGCAGAGGTTAGCAGCGCTCTGCCCGGATGCCAGCATTTTTGCTGGAAGGGGGTCAGTGGGTATTAAGGTCTCCTCCACTACCCCCAGGACTCGGTTGAGCAGCTGCTGCTGGAGAGGAGGACCAGTTGTCCCCTCTCTCTGTAACGTACACGCCGCTGAGGAATGGGACCAGTAGTGTCCACTCCCTCTCAGACACACTGCCGCTGGGAAGAGAGACCGGTTGTCTCTTCTCCCTTTACAACACACTGCCACTGGGCAGTCAGACCGACTGTCTCGACTCCCGGTAACGCTGCCTAGTGCCGGGTAGTGGGGGTAACCATCTCCACTCCCAGTGATGCTGGTTGTTGCAGGGACGAGGGACCGACAATCTCCTCTCTCCGTGATGCTGGCTGCTGCTGGGGAGAGAGACCGGTTGTCTCTTCTCCCTTTACAACACACTGCTGCTGGGGAGTTAGACCGACTGTCTGGACTCTGGGTAATGTAGCTTGGGGATTAACCACCTGTTGCTGCTGGGACGAGGGACCGACAATCTCCTCTCCCTTAAATACTGTCTGCCGCTGGGGAAAGAAACCAGTTGTCCCCTCTCCCTGTAAGGTAAGCTGCTCCTGGGGAGTCAGACCGACTGTCTTGGCTCCGGGTAACGCTGGCTGTAGTTGGGGATCTGGGCCGGCTGCCTAGCATCCCTGTAAGGTTAGTGGAGAGACTTCAGTCCCATATCTACCTGCCGTCGGGAGGTCTTCCCAGAACCAGTTGAAGAAGTTCCCTACTTTGGGATCTGGTATGGAAGCAGGGAGTATTGCCGCCCGTTTTTTCCCAGTTGTAGGATGGCAGGTCTGGCTCTGCTTGTCGGGTAGGTTGGGGCTGAACGGAGCTGAGCAGGCATTGGTAGGCCTGCTCCAGCTCCCACTTACTTGTTACCAGGTGGGTCATGTCTTTGCTCACCTCCCATCCGTCAGCATAAACATGCATGCCAATCTGGTAGTCATAGATGTCCCAAAACCTAGACTCCTCCGTGCTGTCGAGATCAATGTCCTCCTTCAAGGCCTCCCATAGTACCCCAGTGCCATCATAATCCTTCTCTTCGGGTAAGTCGTGCTCGGCCATCCAGGGGGTATGTTGAATGACATGCCACTTTAGGGCCTAGTAAGCATCATCTAGCCAAAGCTCCTTACATACCAAGCTCTGGAGCTCTGTTACCCACTCGTCCAGGGGCTGCTCTCCCAAGAGACCCATTCGCATTGCCACACGCTTCTGTAGCCGCTGCTCATAACTTGGGCGACTCTCACCTTGCTGCCGCTGGGTATTTTCCAGGGCATCATACCAGCCTTCTTTTCTGTCTGCATCTCTGTAGTCCACGGCCGCCTCCTCCTCCTCGTCATGGAACGCAGTCCAAAAACTAGCCGATTCCATCCTGCTATAGCCAGGGGCGCTGTACGGATACTAGTGTTGCACTCAATATACGCCACACGTTACCAGTGTCTCCGAGCTGCTTCTCCTCGAACTAGGACGAAACCCCACTGCTGCCACCAGTGTAATGGAACACCTTGCACCCCGACTAGGCACCTTCCACTTATGGCTGCATCTAGTGCTTCCCGAGGGCTCCAAGCACTCCACCAGACACCATAACCACCACAGACCCTACAAACCATCGCAGCTTGATTGGGGTCTCGCCATCCTCCACCAACGCTGGACACAAGACCGGGCTTCAGCTTCCAGTGGGTAAACCTCTCCTAAATCCAGAGAGCAGGAACAAGCTCTTACAAGAGCTTATACTCAGGGCAGTATTGTGATATAACAATCCCCAATAGTGTAGTTATCCCATCCCCCAAACATTAGACAAGACTTCATGAAGGGGTAAAGCAGGACTCTTTATGGGACTACCTGTCAGCCTTTTATGCAGGTCTTCCAGCAAGGGACACTCCCCCTGGCGACTTTGTGGAAGACTGAGTTTATACATTAGCAAATCACTTGCATTTACAGTGATGAAACACTCCCAGCGATTATACACAACCCCCCCTCTGCCTGTGACACAATTAACAAAATACAATGGGCATTGTCTGTGACGCAATTAAAAACTACAACTGGCATTGCCTGTGACACAATTAACAAAATACAATGGACTCTGCCTGTGATACAATTACCAAACACAATTAACTTAATCACTCACAGGCAAAAAACACACATTTTTCCCAACCACAGAAAACATCTAAAAACACCACACATTCCCTGATAGCCTCTATCTGGGTGAACAACCTATCCAAAAATCACCCATATTAGTTCAGATGTTCAGGAATTTCCTGGAAGTCTTATTTTTGCCCCCCCCCCTGCACATGGTCCCATGTGCAAAATAGTTCTATACGCTCGACTGCAAAACACTGCTGGATAATTTAAGATGGCCACCGCCACATGTTTGAATCTGTTACAGTAAAAAGTCCAAGGGGCAGAAACAGTGCCTTTAAAATCCAATATGCCCAAATGGTGTCCCAGGGGCCATAGTCACAGGGCAAGAGGCTGGCAAGCAGGCCTCTCCAACTCCCAGTGACGAAGGTGCTTTCGTCACAGCAGTGATTCTAAGAGCAAAGCCTGTCATCTGCATGTCATACGGACTCACAGTATTATTTCACTACCAAAGCAGACTCCCTATGCGTGTTACTGCAAGGCACAGTGTTCTACACCACTATAAAGGCTCTCTGCAGCCAGGAAATAACCGTTTTTAACGCAATTTGCCACAAATTTATTCGGATCGAACCAAATTTTTCCCCCCAAAATTGGCGAACTGGCAAATAGAATTTTTACTAAATTTGCTAGTCTCTAAATATGATATTGAGTAGAGAGGCAGGAGGGGGCTTGGGTTGAAAGCCAACCACTGAGCTCTACTTATATCCGCTATGGGATTGCTCAATAATAGTTGTTCTATTTTTTACCTGATTCCTGTGTGCTAGATTACTCTGTACATTTTGTGAGTTCCATACCACCCATAGTGATAACTCAGGGTTAACTTGTTAGGTTCCTGAGTGGATTCTCCTTATTCGCGCAGCAATTCCACTGTAGCCAGGGTCTCTGTAGTTATAAGGATATTGCAGTGCCATCTCTTGCTGAACCAGATAGGGGTAGTTATGTGCTAAGACTGGCAGTGCACGCACAGTTTGCTGGACAAGAGACCCGTATCCCGCCACTTCCATTACATGAGCAAGAATGGAGAGTTTTTGAAATGTCTCTGTATTGCATATCATTTTTGGATGTCATATAAACAAAATGTTTCAGTGGCTGGCATGGGTGTCTTTTACACTGTTATAGAACCAATATTTCATTATTTTAATATAATGTATAATCCCATGTGTTCAAAATAGCAATTAAATATACCTGGAAGTGCAGACAATTAAGATATATGTCAGGCTAAGAGGAAATCCTAAAAACAGCAGTCTGAACCAGGAATAAAACTAATAAAAATAAAAGGACATATAGAAAAATACATGCCATTGTATTAAAGGGGTTATTGACCGAATTAAAAATCTCAAATCAGCCCTTCAATAGCTTTAAAAAATGTTATACTTACGCCTTTCTCCAGCACCATTCTCTGCTGTGCTAGTCTGGTCCTTCTGCCACAGCTCAGCTTGACGACCAACTGCAGCCGTGTCTACAGACAGTCACTGTCCTCAGCGGTCTAATGCTGAGGACATTGACTGCCTGCAGCTGTGACTTCTTGTACACCTTCACATTACTGTACATGTCACAGTACTGGTGACATGCACAGTGACATGCTGGTGTACAGCATTTGACCACTGGAGCCATTTATTGGCCTCAGCATTACACCACTGAGGACAGTGATTGCTTGCAGCGTTCACATGCCATATACCTGCATGCCATCGCTGCAGTCTGAAAACAATTGAATAGCAATTCAGTTGGGCTTGGGCCCCTTTCAGCCAAGCACCACATTTCCCCATGCAGCGTAGTATTACCGTATCTAAAGAAGGCCATAGTAGCCAAAAAGTTCATGCTTTGCATTGGAGTGCCAAAATAAATCATGTGCATTTTGGAATTATTTCTTGGAGTGCAAAGTCTTCTTTTAGAACTGGGTTGGGACCCATTCTTTGCAACCAATTATATTGGTGGGGTGCCATTAAACCAACCTTAAAACAGAAGAGGGGTCACATGTGAGGATGCAGCAGTGACATATCCCTCAAGTGACATATGACCCAGTAATAATAATAAATCATTATAATCATCATCATCATTGTCATGCATTTTATCTGTGGATTCTAGTGCAGAGGATATGAAAGTGCCTTGTAAGCATCAGCCCCATTGTGATTTATATCCATGTGTTTGACTATTGTTGGTATTCCATGTGCTATAGTTGTGTATATGAGATTTTGATACGAGGCGAGTGGGAATTTTTTTGAGATAAAAATATTGTTTGATGTTATAAACAGTATCAGTCATCAGTCAAAAGTTTGAACACATCTTTTTATTCCATGTTTTTTCTTTATTTTTTTCATTGTAGATTCATAGGGCTGGGGTTTCAGACCCACTGATTAGATAATGATGACCTGGGGATAGGTTATAAGTAGAAAAGTCTCGGAAAACCTCTTTAATTCAACAATAGTGATGAGCTGGAGGTGCCATATTCGATTTTGCGATACTTCGCGAATATTCAATTGAATATACGTCATATATTCGTCGAAATCGAATATTCGTCATTATTCTATTTATCGTGAATAATATGCGATTCCATTATTCGCGTATTGTGAGCTTACCTGTATGAGGCAACTTTCCTATTGAAAAGAAAGGAAAAAGGTGCTCCCCCTGCGCTCCTGTTATTTGACCAGACAGATCTACCTGGATGGGAAGATCCCGCTGCTTACTGTCTAGTGAGGAGCTATTGTTCTCCTCAGAATAAAGTAATGAGAGAGGAGTATGTCACCCTTAGGTGATACAAGACAGATAGCGCTGGAGTGTGTGGTCAAGGCAGCTGGTCCCATAAACAATACTAGCCTGGTATAATGCTGATAATGTTAGCAATGGTGTGGTACAATATTAGTAGTAGTATTGTTATAATAGTGTATGTTAATTATACTTTGGGAGGAAAGTCAAGCAGGAATAAAACTGAAAACTGACATAGGTTATGGCAGCAGTGTCACTACCTTATTATTCATCCGATGTCGGTTCCTCAGTTGGTGGTTTGATCTGAAGGAGTGGGAGTTGGTTGCTCTACGATTCCTCTGCTGGTCCTGTTGTTGCAAGATTCTTCTGCTGGTCCTGTTCCTTTAAGGCACGGCGTCCTCCTGGCTCACCTCCTAGCAGCAGCACGGCCCCGGCCGGAAGCACGTGCAGCGTGAGGGAGCTTGTTGTTCTGTTGCCCGGGAAACCGTTGGTGGTGACGTCACCGCTTTGAGTACAGGAGCCTCCGTAGGAAAAAAGACTACCTACGCGTTTCAGAGCCTATCGGGCTCCTTCGTCAGGGTTAGTCTGTTAGCTGTACCTAGGAGGGTTTAAGTAGCTCCCTGGGTTCCCATGGCAACAGGTAAACATAGGTTTTACAGCGGAGGAGGTGTCAGTCTGTTTCAATTGGATTAACCGTTTATGTACCGTTTTGTTGCTGGTTTTGATCCTACAGTTTATTCATTTGGGTATATGTAAATAGGGTCTGGTGATGATAAATCAGTGAGGTCAGGGGGAAGGGGGCGTGGCTGTAGTATGTTGGTTTTATTAGGTACCATTAATTATAGAAAGCACATGATTTGATTGCTCTGGGCTATTAGTTATTGAAATGCAAATAATTCTATTTCTTGGTTTAATCCTATTGGAGCCAAGCTGTTGAATCTGAATATCCACTTGCTCTCTGTTCTGGACATGATTTTAATGTAGTCACCACCCCTCTTATCTTCCTTAACTTTCTCTATCCCCCCAAATTTTGATCCTGAGAATTTCCCCTGATGGAATTCAGTATAATGGCGCGACAAAGGGTGATTTTCTGATTTTTTATTGATATTGTTAATGTGTTCCCTTATTCTCACCCTGAGTTCTCTTTTGGTTCGTCCTATATATATTTTGTCGCAGGGGCACTTGATGTAATAGACGACTCCTTTAGTGTGACAGGTGATGTAGTCCTGTATTGTATATTTGCCTTGTTTGGATTCTATTTCAAGTGTTGGCTTGACCTGGTACTTCACGGCCTTGCAATTATTGCACAGTCTACAAGGGAAGAAACCCTTTTTGGTACATTTTTTGGGGTCCTTTTTATCCTTCTTGATAGAGGGGGCTATCAAGCTTGCCAAGTTTGGGGCTTTTTTGTAAATGAATGTTGGATTATTAGGAATTTGGTCGCCAATTGTCTTATCATATTTAAGAATATCCCAATGTTTGTGTATGATTCTTTTGAACCTATTTACCCCTGCGCTGTAGGTGGTAATGATGGGGATTTTGATAATATTTTGGTTTTCAGTGTCATTAGTGTTTCGTATTTTGTCTTTTAGTAGGGTGTTTCGGTCCAGGTTTTTTACTGTTCCCGTGATTGGAATAAGTGATTCCAATTTATATCCTTTTTCTGTGAATTTTGCGTTCAGTGTTTCGGCCTCCTCTTGGTAATGGGTGTCAGTGGTACAATTTCTCCGTGCACGTATATATTGGCCATACGGAATGTTATTAAGCCAGGTGGGCAAGTGGCAGCTGTCCAGGGGGATAAATCCGTTAGTATCTGTAGGTTTATGATGTGTCTTGGTATATAGTTTTCCGTTTTCAATAAATATATTTAGATCTAGGAAGTTGATATGTTCTTTGTCATAACATGACGTGAATTGCAAGTAAAATTCATTTTTATTTAAATCAATTAAAAAGTTGTCAAGGGATATGGTGTCCCCCTGCCAAATAAAAACAATATCATCTATGAACCGTTTCCAGAGGACCAGACCCGCACCGAGCTCCCCACGGGCGAAGATGGTAAGCTCCTCCCATCTCCCCATGTATAAGTTTGCGAAACTCGGTGCGAATCTGGTCCCCATCGCGGTCCCCCACGTCTGGAGATAAAAGTCAGGTCCATATTTAAAATAATTGTGGTCTAAAATGAAAGTTATACATTCACCTATAAAATTTATTTGGTCACCTGGCATAGTGCTGTCTTTTTTTAAAAAATGTTCTACGGCTTCGCGTCCCTTATTTTTTTCAATCACTGTGTACAAAGCAGTGACGTCTAAGGTGCCTAGGATAAAATCTTCTTTCCACTCAATCCCTTCCAATATTTGTAAAATATGTTTCGTATCCTTAAGGTAGGCAGGTAATTTTGCTACTTTCTCCTGTAATAGGATATCCACATATTTAGATAGATTAGAGGTGAGGCCCTCTATCCCAGAGATTATGGGTCTGCCAGGAGGATTAGTTTTATTCTTGTGGATTTTTGGTAAATAGTAGAATATGGGAATTCTGGGGGTCTGGTTATTGATAAATAGTGTTTCTTCTTTGGATAGTATTCCCATATTTTTACCTTTTTGGATGAGTGAGTTCAATTTCCCCGTGTATTGCATTGTTGGATTGAATGGTAGTTTTTTATATGTTTTTGTATCTGATAAGAGTCTCAAGGACTCTTTGTGGTAGTCATCCAAATTAAGTATGACTAATCCTCCTCCTTTATCGGCAGGTCTGATTATAATCTGATTATTAGTTTGCAAGGATCTGATTGCTCTTATTTCACCCTTGGTTAGGTTTTGGGGTCCTTTACCCTTCCTTTTTGGATTCATGTGGAGGAGGTCTCTGATGACCAGTGATTGGAAGGTAATTAGTGGGTCTGAATATTCTGTGATGGGGTTGAATTTAGATATAGGTTTGAGGTCAGTGTGAATAAATTGATCCTTCGGAGCCACAATGTTGTCTGTGGCAGTCTTAACTGCTCCGGTATTCTCTTCAGCTTGTTGTGTGTTGTCCTTTAGGTTGGTTTTTAGGATTCTAATGATTGAACCCTTCTTTCTTTTCATTATTTGAGTATTCTTTTGAGGATTGAATGTTTTTTTGACCGTATACATGCTGCCTTGTTTTTCCTTTTTAATAAAGAATTTTTTGAGAGCTAAATTTCGCAGGAATTTTTTTAAACCAATAAATGCGTCAAAGCTATTGAACTTTGAAGTTGGCGCAAATTTGAGGCCTCTATGGAGAAGGGAGAGTTCTTCTTTACTGGGGGTATAGTTACTTAGGTTGAATATGCCCTCTCCTATGGCCCTTTGTTTTTCTTTTTGTCTAGTTAGTCCTCGGCCTCTCCTTCCCCTTTTGGTTTTTTTCTTTTTGTTGAACTCCTTGCATGAAAAAAATCCTTTTTAATGGTTTTCTTTATTGGTTTTTTGTTTGTATTATTATTATGACTTCTAGTGGTCCTGTGTGGTCTAGGTTCTTTGGAGCTTTCTCCCTGTGTCCCTAGTTGGTTCCGTCCTCGTACGGCTGCGGCGTAACTGACCTTTTGATTTGATTTAATTGTATTGTTGGTTTGACTTGAGGTCCCTAATGATACAGGGTCTGTTTCAATGATTGTATCCTCCTCTATTACTTCTAAGGGGGCATACCTATTTGGGGATATGACAGAGCCGTTTACTCGTTCCTCACTATTCCTATTGTATATCATGTTTTCTTGTATCAGTATTGATGGTGTTATTGGTGTATTTTTATCTATATTACTGGTATTTGGTTCTGGTGTTGGGCTCTCTGTAGGTGTGGTTTCTTCGTGTACTGTTAAGTCGGTCCTATTACAGTCACACAAAGTATTGTCAATGGTATTGAACTCGTTTTCTGATATGAGACTCATTTCATGTTGGAGATTTTCTCTTTCTGTTCCTAATTCATCTCTTTTGAGTTTTTTGTTTTTTTTGGATATTATGAGGTCCTCTTTATTTTCAAAAAACTCAAAAGAGATGAATTAGGAACAGAAAGAGAAAATCTCCAACATGAAATGAGTCTCATATCAGAAAACGAGTTCAATACCATTGACAATACTTTGTGTGACTGTAATAGGACCGACTTAACAGTACACGAAGAAACCACACCTACAGAGAGCCCAACACCAGAACCAAATACCAGTAATATAGATAAAAATACACCAATAACACCATCAATACTGATACAAGAAAACATGATATACAATAGGAATAGTGAGGAACGAGTAAACGGCTCTGTCATATCCCCAAATAGGTATGCCCCCTTAGAAGTAATAGAGGAGGATACAATCATTGAAACAGACCCTGTATCATTAGGGACCTCAAGTCAAACCAACAATACAATTAAATCAAATCAAAAGGTCAGTTACGCCGCAGCCGTACGAGGACGGAACCAACTAGGGACACAGGGAGAAAGCTCCAAAGAACCTAGACCACACAGGACCACTAGAAGTCATAATAATAATACAAACAAAAAACCAATAAAGAAAACCATTAAAAAGGATTTTTTTCATGCAAGGAGTTCAACAAAAAGAAAAAAACCAAAAGGGGAAGGAGAGGCCGAGGACTAACTAGACAAAAAGAAAAACAAAGGGCCATAGGAGAGGGCATATTCAACCTAAGTAACTATACCCCCAGTAAAGAAGAACTCTCCCTTCTCCATAGAGGCCTCAAATTTGCGCCAACTTCAAAGTTCAATAGCTTTGACGCATTTATTGGTTTAAAAAAATTCCTGCGAAATTTAGCTCTCAAAAAATTCTTTATTAAAAAGGAAAAACAAGGCAGCATGTATACGGTCAAAAAAACATTCAATCCTCAAAAGAATACTCAAATAATGAAAAGAAAGAAGGGTTCAATCATTAGAATCCTAAAAACCAACCTAAAGGACAACACACAACAAGCTGAAGAGAATACCGGAGCAGTTAAGACTGCCACAGACAACATTGTGGCTCCGAAGGATCAATTTATTCACACTGACCTCAAACCTATATCTAAATTCAACCCCATCACAGAATATTCAGACCCACTAATTACCTTCCAATCACTGGTCATCAGAGACCTCCTCCACATGAATCCAAAAAGGAAGGGTAAAGGACCCCAAAACCTAACCAAGGGTGAAATAAGAGCAATCAGATCCTTGCAAACTAATAATCAGATTATAATCAGACCTGCCGATAAAGGAGGAGGATTAGTCATACTTAATTTGGATGACTACCACAAAGAGTCCTTGAGACTCTTATCAGATACAAAAACATATAAAAAACTACCATTCAATCCAACAATGCAATACACGGGGAAATTGAACTCACTCATCCAAAAAGGTAAAAATATGGGAATACTATCCAAAGAAGAAACACTATTTATCAATAACCAGACCCCCAGAATTCCCATATTCTACTATTTACCAAAAATCCACAAGAATAAAACTAATCCTCCTGGCAGACCCATAATCTCTGGGATAGAGGGCCTCACCTCTAATCTATCTAAATATGTGGATATCCTATTACAGGAGAAAGTAGCAAAATTACCTGCCTACCTTAAGGATACGAAACATATTTTACAAATATTGGAAGGGATTGAGTGGAAAGAAGATTTTATCCTAGGCACCTTAGACGTCACTGCTTTGTACACAGTGATTGAAAAAAATAAGGGACGCGAAGCCGTAGAACATTTTTTAAAAAAAGACAGCACTATGCCAGGTGACCAAATAAATTTTATAGGTGAATGTATAACTTTCATTTTAGACCACAATTATTTTAAATATGGACCTGACTTTTATCTCCAGACGTGGGGGACCGCGATGGGGACCAGATTCGCACCGAGTTTCGCAAACTTATACATGGGGAGATGGGAGGAGCTTACCATCTTCGCCCGTGGGGAGCTCGGTGCGGGTCTGGTCCTCTGGAAACGGTTCATAGATGATATTGTTTTTATTTGGCAGGGGGACACCATATCCCTTGACAACTTTTTAATTGATTTAAATAAAAATGAATTTTACTTGCAATTCACGTCATGTTATGACAAAGAACATATCAACTTCCTAGATCTAAATATATTTATTGAAAACGGAAAACTATATACCAAGACACATCATAAACCTACAGATACTAACGGATTTATCCCCCTGGACAGCTGCCACTTGCCCACCTGGCTTAATAACATTCCGTATGGCCAATATATACGTGCACGGAGAAATTGTACCACTGACACCCATTACCAAGAGGAGGCCGAAACACTGAACGCAAAATTCACAGAAAAAGGATATAAATTGGAATCACTTATTCCAATCACGGGAACAGTAAAAAACCTGGACCGAAACACCCTACTAAAAGACAAAATACGAAACACTAATGACACTGAAAACCAAAATATTATCAAAATCCCCATCATTACCACCTACAGCGCAGGGGTAAATAGGTTCAAAAGAATCATACACAAACATTGGGATATTCTTAAATATGATAAGACAATTGGCGACCAAATTCCTAATAATCCAACATTCATTTACAAAAAAGCCCCAAACTTGGCAAGCTTGATAGCCCCCTCTATCAAGAAGGATAAAAAGGACCCCAAAAAATGTACCAAAAAGGGTTTCTTCCCTTGTAGACTGTGCAATAATTGCAAGGCCGTGAAGTACCAGGTCAAGCCAACACTTGAAATAGAATCCAAACAAGGCAAATATACAATACAGGACTACATCACCTGTCACACTAAAGGAGTCGTCTATTACATCAAGTGCCCCTGCGACAAAATATATATAGGACGAACCAAAAGAGAACTCAGGGTGAGAATAAGGGAACACATTAACAATATCAATAAAAAATCAGAAAATCACCCTTTGTCGCGCCATTATACTGAATTCCATCAGGGGAAATTCTCAGGATCAAAATTTGGGGGGATAGAGAAAGTTAAGGAAGATAAGAGGGGTGGTGACTACATTAAAATCATGTCCAGAACAGAGAGCAAGTGGATATTCAGATTCAACAGCTTGGCTCCAATAGGATTAAACCAAGAAATAGAATTATTTGCATTTCAATAACTAATAGCCCAGAGCAATCAAATCATGTGCTTTCTATAATTAATGGTACCTAATAAAACC
Organism: Bufo bufo; assembly: GCF_905171765.1. Classification (NCBI taxonomy): domain Eukaryota; kingdom Metazoa; phylum Chordata; class Amphibia; order Anura; family Bufonidae; genus Bufo; species Bufo bufo. The sequence continues at coordinate 140,592,877 of NC_053392.1, read as the reverse complement.
AACATACTACAGCCACGCCCCCTTCCCCCTGACCTCACTGATTTATCATCACCAGACCCTATTTACATATACCCAAATGAATAAACTGTAGGATCAAAACCAGCAACAAAACGGTACATAAACGGTTAATCCAATTGAAACAGACTGACACCTCCTCCGCTGTAAAACCTATGTTTACCTGTTGCCATGGGAACCCAGGGAGCTACTTAAACCCTCCTAGGTACAGCTAACAGACTAACCCTGACGAAGGAGCCCGATAGGCTCTGAAACGCGTAGGTAGTCTTTTTTCCTACGGAGGCTCCTGTACTCAAAGCGGTGACGTCACCACCAACGGTTTCCCGGGCAACAGAACAACAAGCTCCCTCACGCTGCACGTGCTTCCGGCCGGGGCCGTGCTGCTGCTAGGAGGTGAGCCAGGAGGACGCCGTGCCTTAAAGGAACAGGACCAGCAGAAGAATCTTGCAACAACAGGACCAGCAGAGGAATCGTAGAGCAACCAACTCCCACTCCTTCAGATCAAACCACCAACTGAGGAACCGACATCGGATGAATAATAAGGTAGTGACACTGCTGCCATAACCTATGTCAGTTTTCAGTTTTATTCCTGCTTGACTTTCCTCCCAAAGTATAATTAACATACACTATTATAACAATACTACTACTAATATTGTACCACACCATTGCTAACATTATCAGCATTATACCAGGCTAGTATTGTTTATGGGACCAGCTGCCTTGACCACACACTCCAGCGCTATCTGTCTTGTATCACCTAAGGGTGACATACTCCTCTCTCACAACTTTCCTATTGGTTGGCTATCTAGAATTAACGAACATAACGAATATAGCGCTATATCCTCTATATTCGTTAATTCTAGCAAGCCAATAGGAAAGTTGCCTATGGACAGCTCTAAGTTGGATTTGCAATGTGAGAATATTACTTTGCCTATTTTTTGCAATAAATAGAATACTGAGTCATTATTCTATTTATTGCAAAAAATAGGCAAAGTAATATTCTCGCATTGCGAATCCAAATTAGAGCTGTCCATAGGCAACTTTCCTATTGGCTTGCTAGAATTAACGAATATAGAGAATATAGCGCTATATTCGTTATCTTCGTTATTAACACTCAACACTATTCAACAACAACCAAAGTCCATGGCCGATACGCAACACACCTTGGTTGGCTATATCTTCACTCAACTCTCAGCTGCTATGCCCTTTACTTTCTGGCCTTTTCACATATCTGTGTAAGCTCAGATACTAGCTGGTTGTTGCTCTCAAGCAGATTTATTCATATTCTTAATGCCACCACACGGGGCTGGTCCCTGACCACTATACAAAATCAGCACCAAGTACCTATGTCACTCTGTCCATTACATATATATTGAAAGAAGTTGTTTTGGTCAAGGACCTCTGCTTTAGTCTCATTACTTGATTGTTTCCTATTTCCTAATTGTAAAGCGCTGCAGAATACTGTATGTTGATGCTATGTCAATTATGATTATTATTGCAACAGTACACAAAGTGTACACCTTATACACTTCTTTAGTGTTGATCACGAATATTCGAATTGCGAATTGTTATCGCGAATATCGGCACTTTGAGAATTCGCAAATATTTAGAATATAGTGATATATATACATCATTTCGAATATTCAAGATTTTTTTTTTAATCAGTATAAATGATCCCTCTCTGCTTCTAGATTGTGGGCAAATGAGAAGGCTGCAATATCGTTGACTTTAGGAGTAGCGTTGATTGTGAATTTTCGTAATGCGAATTTTTATGGCAAACTTTTCAATTGCTGATTTCCACAATCAAGAAAATAATGACTGGAGATAACGAATTTGCGAAAATATGGTGGATATTCACCCAAATATTTGTGAAATATCACAAATTCGAATATTGCCCCTGCCACTCATCACTACACTTCTTTATTTTCAATGGTATGTAAGAGATTTCTATGGTGAGGGAGACTGACTTAGTATTATATAAAAATGTACCTTTTTTTGTCTATCCTTTCCATGTCTTAATCGTCAGCACAGTAACTTTGTAATAAAAGGGGATGTGGGTAATAAAAACTCAACTGAAACATTTTTGCACTTGTAATACTAAGTTAGCGATAGGTGTATTTACCGAAATATCCATGTGGCAAATGTTTCATGGTAAAAGCAAAAAGTAAGGCTAAATGAACATAAACCTAATATTAAGCTGTATAAAGAGAGACAAAATAAAGAAATTAGAAAGATAAGGAAGATAGGGTTGTAACTACCCTTTCTAGACATTTTAGGGACAATAATCAGAATCTTAATGATCTCAGATGGCAGTTATTATAGCAGGTGGACACTTGTGGCTCCAAAAAGATTAATGTTAGGAGGATTGCTGCAAAGGGAGCTCTTATGGATCCAGCGTTGTGAGGCACTTATTTCAAAGGGTGTCAATGAAATGTGTAATTTTAGTGTTTTCCTGTAATGTGTCAGTGGAAACATCATTAGGTATCTATTATTTATGTTGTTTTATTTATTTCATTTTATAAGATTTAATATTTGCATTTTGCATCATGAGATTTGATGTTTTGGTAACGTGATGAAAGCATACACTTGACTCGAAACGTCGTGTGGCGAGGGCCATATGCTGCTCCGATGCTTGTGCGCTATGCCGAGTGCACAACAAATGAAAAGTTAAGAAAGCTTAATGATGCAGGTGGTTCTGGACTTATGTGAATATAGACAATATCACTTATGTAAGGTTTTTATTATTTTTCTCTAATAGAATACTGCTTTTTCCCAAAGAAACTTTGTGTCAATAAAGTATGGAGGATACAAGTGGTATAATGAAGTTGATTTGAATAAAGAATTATTGGATATTATAAAATCCACCCGATGTGTGGCGGCACATTGCGCCAAAAATGCACTAGTTTGCATCATAGATTTTAGCCATCTACAGATTAGTATATCTAGGCAAATGTTCACCAGGGTAATATTACCCTATTGTGCAGCATCAGTAGAACTACACAGACAGACCCCCCCAGCCATTACCAAGTAAGATAAAATAGATAAATCCTCACCAGGGAGTTTAGTGTCTATTGGATTATGTATTAATTCCATCATTTACAATGACATTGTGTCACATCTGGCTGATTTGTACATTTGCCTTGATTTGTCTCATGTTCTAATACAGAAATACAGATATTTAGTAGAAAAATTGTTATTACGATTGTTTAGCTTATTCTGTTTACTCAGCTGTGAAAAAGGATGAAAGTGATTGTATCACTCAAAATATAAACCGTTACATTTTGCTCAAGCCAGACCCGCCAACATCTGGAATCCAATTCAGTGTTATTCACAAAGAAATTGTTTATGAAAGTTATTGAACTTTGAAACTTCAGGTTCCTGCCATTACTGTTGATGATGATGTGTTGCATTGAAGTTGTCTGGATCTGAATACACTTTTTGGTATCTGTTGTAAACACATTATAGTAATATTACATTTATAGTTCATGTATTTACTGGAGAGGGAGTCATATGTGACATATTTATAGAGCCATCTGACCCTATGTTCGGAGGACAATCATGGATTTGCCTCTCAGACACCTGTATGCTGGAAGTCACATTGGAAACATAATCAATTTAGCCTGAATCCTGGTAAGATATAATATTTGAAACACTAATGGGTTCTGAACAAAAGAAAAATATTTAACAGTTTTTTTTCTTGCACATTTGTTGACTTAACTCTTTAAATTTTGGTTTAGGGGCTATGGCAAGTAGGTTAAGCATACAGTATACATTCTAAATAAAAAGCTTTGGAGATGCCAAGGACAAAAGAAAACCCCTAGTCCTGCAATGATTGTAGGGAGGTCACAACAGTAATGTCATGAGCCCAGAAAGACCTTTCGCTTTTCAGCTGGATTTACAGTTGTACTAGTACATTCAATTGGGTAGGTTTAAAAATAGAAAACAACATTCATGCCAATTTTTATTGCAAATTAATGCACAGTCCATAGTTGAGCTATAATTTGTGATGTATAGGGGTTCAGTGGGAGGCAGTGGGTCAGTCAAAGCCCAGCAGGTTTACTATAATATACACCTGAACCTGTCATAATTATAACTCAAATCTGCGCCAGCTGGTGCATAGACTGCAGGAAGATGTGCCATATTTATGAAGAGGCGTGAGCGTCAAAATGACCGTAGAAAATACCAGTCATAACAAATCTGCTTCATTCTCTCCAAAAGAACAATTCTTTGAGAGAACAGCTCTGATTTAGATTTTTCAGTGATTATTTTTCCTTATAAGTTTCCTTATATCCTATGTATTTGTGCCCTTTTCTTTGATTGGACCAGCCCTCTAGAAGGCAATTTTCACTGCAGCAGTCATCTAAAAAAGTGTCAGACTGCGGAACACCTACCCCTTGGCAAGGGTGATTGCTGCAAGGGGGTGCTTCGGGGAACAGTTGCGGGCCAGTTTGGTGTGGCCCTCCTTCTCCCTTTTGCCACCCCACTGCCTCTTCCAGCCTGTCACGGTGCAGCAGATCCCTCCCCCTCTGTACTGATGTCCTCGCTCGGCTTTCCACATTCCCAGGTTGGGTCAGTGACTTCATCATCCACCACCTGGTCTTCCACTTCCTCACTCTGCTCATCCTCCTGACTTGTTGACCTAACCACTTCCTCAGTGATTGACAACTGTGTCTCATCCTCTTGAGACAGTAATTGCCGTTGAGTTATTGGCAACTGTGTCTCATCATCATCCACCTCATTAAAGAGTAATTGCCGTTCCTCACCGTCATCTTCTTGTGATTGTGGATTTGGGAATCAAAGTTTGGGAGTCAGAGCACAAGATCTGTCCCTCTTCAAGCGTGCTTGACGAGAGGGCCAAATCAAGGAATGGTGCTAAAAAGAGCTCCTTGGAATATCCGAGTGTGGGATCACTTGTTTGCCAAGACTCTCCATGGTGGGTGGAAGGAGTATCAGGGTGAGGATTCTGTTGACCAGACTCTTGGCTACTGAGACTGGACCTTGTGAAAGACAGGGTGGTGCTTAACCGACTGGAAGCATTATCTGTTGCAATCTAACCGACCACCTGGTTGCACTGGTCTGACTTCGAGATTGGTGTCCTGCGCCGCCCTGCAAACTGGGCCATGAAGCTAGGTATTGTGAATGAGTGTGTTTCTATGGTCTGGCAACAGGCGCAGTTTCACTGCGCCCAGGGCAACAGCCTCTGCATGCACCATCAGCAGCACGGCCACCTTCCCATCCCTTACTGCTATCCTTGCACATATTGAATGGTATATATGCTTGCAAGTATGTCACACGTACAATAGCACAGTTTTTGTAAGTGTATGCACAAATAAATTACACAAGATGTCACAGATATTTTTAGGATGCGCACACGTTAAACAGGAGCTATAGCGCAAGTAATGTCGCTGTCATCACCGTTTAATAAAAAATTGCACTAAATGAATGTCACTGATATTTCAGATACGCAAACGTTATACAGGAGATGGCGCCATCCTGGAGGAGAATCTGTATGGGTAAATGTCCCTTTTTCCCCACTATGTATGATTTCATGTATGCATAACAATTTCTCTGAACAAACCTGTTCAAGGATAGGGACTCCGTTCATTGTATGTCTCCTCCAGTGATGTTGCTTTTTATCTCCTGCACTGATTCTTTTAATCATGTATGTGTTTAATGTGATTTTGTAATAAAGAACTATTTAGTACCAGCGGTCTGGCATTTTCTATGTAGGTTAGTTATACAGGAGATGTAGCACAGGTAATGTAATTGTCCGCAGCGGACACCGTCTACGGAAAAAGTACACTGGATGCAATATTTTTAGGCTGCGCACACGTTTGACAGGAAATGTTGTGTAGGTAATGTAACTGTCCACAGCGGACACCGTCTACAGAAAAAGTACACTGTATAACACAGATATTTTTAGGCTGCGCACACCTTGCACAGGAGATGTAGTGCAGATAATGTCGCTGTCACCAGCCGCGAAAAAAATTACACTGCATGTCACTGATATTTCGGATGCGCTAACATTATACTGGAGATGTTGCGCAGGTAATGTTGCTGCCACCAGCAGCAAAAAAATTGGACCGGATGTCACTGATATTTCAGATACGCAAACATTATACAGGAGATGTAGCGCAGGTAATGTAACTGTCCGCAGAGGACACCGTCTACAGAAAAAGTACACTGGATGTCACTGATATTTTTAGGCTGCGCACACGCTTGACAGGAGATGTAGCAAAGATAATGTCGCTGTCTGCAGCGGCCAAATAATTGCAAGATATTTAGTGCAGGTTGCGCAAAAAATATACATTGCTGCCACACACAATAGTCCTTAAAAGGACTTTTGGATCTCTAACAAGTTTTAGCAATTTAGCGCAGGTTGCGCTAAAAATATATATTGCTGCCACACACAATAGTCCTTAAAAGGACTTTTGGGTCTATAACAAGTATAAAAACTAAAATTTTGGGATTTCAATGCCTACACTATCTCTCCCTTCTGCTCTTCAGCTCTCTCTGACTAATACTGAGCTGAACACGCGTCATCGGGTGCTATATAGCACCCGATGACGCGTTCAGGCAGCCAATCACTTAATGCCAGAAGCCAACATGGCTACGGCATTACAGTGAATGGCAATACTTACCTGCACGTTTATTGGCTGCGTAGCAGCCAACAAACATGCGGGGAGGAGACTCGAGCATCGCGCTCGAGCACACGCGGTATTCGGCCAACACTAGTTCCAACTAAACCAAATTTTTGGGGATTCACCTAGGACCAAACACACAAAATGGATGCCACTATTTAATAGTTCAGAAGACAGAGGAAAAGGCATTTGCCTCCAAAAAGAGATCATTTTTTGACAAAATTTTAATTTAAAAAAATTAGACAGTGCAGTATGTAATTAAATAGGTTGTTTGTTAGCTCCGCCTACTGTCTACTTACCTATAACCACATTTGTCACTTTGACATTGCTAATGCCGTCCTGGAGTTAACAAGCTTGAAAAATAAAAATAAAAATTTGTTCACAAAGCCACACTTAAAGGTACAAACATTACATCTTTAATAATTTAAATAAATATTAAAGACAATTAAAAAAAGTTGCAGGAAATGCTGAAATGTAGAACAAAGAAGGCCCCCCCAAAAGAGGATACAATGGTCAATAAGTGAGAGTGCAACCACACTTAGTAGCAGCTGTGTAAATTGATGGAAAACCCACCTGGGTCACATGTGCTCTCCCAATCACATATTAAAAGTCAAGTCACAGACAATGAAGTGGTAATGAGGGAAATACACATGAATAGATATATAAATGATGACAATGGGTGATCATCCACAGTGGTGCACCCACCTGTATGTATTAACTAGATCTGTATATAAAAAAAAGCCCCATTATTCCTATGATATGGAAATAAGGTAACCAAAGGAGATCAGAAGGTCACAGTGAAATGGTATAATTAAACTGTGAGGAATATGGATTGATATTTACTGTCAGCCATGTCCCCACACCAGCCATCAGCTGAAAGATAGCAGAGGTAGTGAACTTTACTGGGGTTCTGGCTTCAAGCAGGCTGCATGGGTACTAATTCACACCTCAACCAGCCAGTATGGAGGCCAGCTAATCCTACAGGAAAACCTCTCTGTAGGGGTCTCAGCCCTTGCTCAGATCTATCATTTCCCCCCCAGACATAATGGAACCGGTGGTTTATAAGGAAATATGAATCGCCCATCCACCCCAGACATAAGTTAAATATATTTATGTGATCCTGGGGCAAAGACGAACATGCCCATGGTCATAGGTTGAAGGTCGGGTGACAGGGAGAGGATATATACATATCTCCCCACATAAACCAAATAACGGTACCATGCTTGGACTCTACTGGTAACCGGAACCCAGGTGGATCCATTGGTCCCAGAACTACCTCCCTGCAACATTCTAGTTTGGAGCTATGAGCCCTATTCCGTTTTGTGGCTCATTTGCTGCCAGCCCCAGAACAGGAGAAGTGGACCCCCCCCCCCCCCCCCCAGAGGCCAGGAAGGGGCGGCTACAGTTTAAAAGGCTTGTGCCAGCAAGCGGGCGTGTCTTTTCTCTGAAGGAGGGTCACATCGTGCCATGTGTTTAGAGGGACCTGCAACCTGCTGACATCACTGCCCTCCATGTGAATACAGCTAAGAACTCATCACAACTCATCCATCTGGCAAACTGACTTTTGTTCTGCTTAACCACCTACCACCTGTATTTGTAACCTCAGATCACTGTATATATTCCTTGTGTGTATAGTATATTGTCTAGGGAGCACTTAAGGCGATTAAATATATAATTTAATCTTGTGCTGTCTTGTATCTCGATCATGAATCCCCACGTCCGTGTTTCGGCCTAGTAATAAACTACCACGGCTTGGTTTCTTGCCCTATATAATCCAGTTAGCGGACCGGGCTTATATAAAACAAGAAGTCTTCCCGGGCTGAGAATGCGCTGTTTCACCGGGTCAGTGAAAAGGCTCTCTCAGCTTGTTGCCTCTCTGTGCCCGTGTGGACAAGAGGAGTCTGTGAAAACTGTACCAAGACTGACCTTACCTGCTACTCCAGGAGGGCGTAATGTCACACCTTGGTAACCAGTGACCATACCATATCTTGTAAGATCTACGTAGTTGACATCAAGCGGGAACGAGGGGTACGGTATTCATCACATAAACATCATAAGATAATTATCTGCAAGCCCACAAAGGGCTGTTGTGGTGGCAAAATACAGATGAAAAGGTTATTGACCATAAACTAGAACCCACTAAATGAACAAATAAAGCTGACTAG